>NC_060179.1:39299669-39588048 GCF_021184085.1 Oncorhynchus gorbuscha
TACGATGTGGGGAATTGTGAGCTTCTCGTGGTGGAGATGGCGTTGGAGGAGTGGAGGCACTGGCTGGAGTAGGCGGAACATCAATTCATTGTGTGGACCAACCATAAAACCAGGAATATGTCTGCACCGCCAAGCGCTTCAATTCCAGGCAGGCTCGGTGGGCCCTATTATTCACCCACTCTCTCTCCTACCGGCCGGCATCCAAGAATGTCAAGCCGAGCCGAACAGAGCAGAGTGGCAAGAGAGAGAAAGAGAGGAAGCCCTGCAGTATTCTAGCCTCATGCAGTTTGCTTCCCTCCTTCCTCTCTCTCCGTGGTGAAGAGATGTTTTATGAAATGCTCCAGTGAAGAGTAGTTTCCAACCAGGGGCGTTTGGTGAGGAGGGGAACATTTTAAGTCAATCACCACACTGTGAAGCATCAACTGTTATGTGGTGCTGGTGGTGCTCATAATATGCCTGTTAGAAAGCCTGTGGCTTGAGTTCCAAATGGCACCATATTCCCTATATAGGGCTCTGGTCGAAAGTAGTGCACTATATAGGAAATGAACAGTATAGAGTGCCATTTGGGACACACACTGTGATTTCATATTGCTGGTGTCACTGTTATTTTCCAATATGAGGACCAATATTGAAATGTTCACTCAGACAACAAAGACTATACAGTTCAAATCTATTTCCAAACATTCGCATTTAAGTATATAGTCCAAGTTTGAAAGACAACTGAGGAAACACCTTGGGTGTCAGACAATCCTTTTGATCCAAGAAGAGAGAAAGAAAGAGAGACAGGTGACACGAGTGAACTATATGTGAAAGAAAATTATGGATGCTGCTGCTACTCGCTGTTCATTATCTATGATTTACCCCTACCTACATGTACATATTACCCCAATTGCCTCAACAAACCAGTACCCCCGTACACAGCCTCTTTATTGTTACTCTTTTATTTTTTTACTTTAGTTTATTTAGTAACTATTTTCTTTAGTCTTATTTTTCTTACAACTGCATTGTTGGTTAAGGGCTTGTAAAGTAAACATTTCATGTTAAGTTCTACACCTGTTGTATTCAATTTGATTTGACAATTATATTATCCTAACAAACTAAGAAACTGTTGGATGGGTATATTGACTGTAGGAGATGAGGGGTGAACTATGTTGTTGTTTTTGCCTCTATCTCGCTTTTCTGTTATAATGAGTAACTTGCATAGTTTGCTGTGCCACAGTGTGCTATCCATGGAAACAGAATTGTATGGGTTGCTGTGCTTAATTAACAGTTCTACAATGGAAACAGAATTGTATGGGTTGCTGTGCTTAATTAACAGTGCTACAATGGAAACAGAATTGTGTGATTTTGTATGCCAAATTTTGGATTTGCTGTGTTTTTGGCCATGAATTTGCCATTTCTTTTTTTGATTTAAACTGCCTGCTTTTACTTCTGGTCATTGATAGTAAATAGGGCCTCTTTAGGACTGTGTTTACCTCTGGAAGTGTCAGTTCTTACTGCTGTAGGCCCCAGGTGGACCTGCTGTTCATGTCTGTTAGTTTTGATTTGATCTACCAAGGAGTACTGACTATGCCCTTTGTATGGATTTACTAGCTACAATAAAGATTGTGTATGTAAGTGCAACCTTTTGTGCTGTATAGTGTGTTCTGAGGATTGAAATGAACCTGGTGTCACTAGACAAGAGTAACTTACCTAACTAGTTATCCCCCTGACACAGATGATGCAGAAGGGGGTAGGCATGGAGAGGAAAAAGGGAGGAAACGGGAGGGAAGGTCACACTGTAAAAGTTAGAATACCTACTCTCCTTTCTTCTCTCCTGGCAACTCCTCTCCAATGTGTCGGCACAGACCCCAGATCCCATATGAATCAAGCTGCAGATAACCCCATCCTTCTTCTGTCTGTGGTATTTAACATAAGCATTTGAAATCACCATGCTCTCTCAGACAGAGTGAAACTCTATACCCCTCATTCACTAAACGGTAAGGGTGGGGCTGGAAAAGGGTCAAGGAGATGACAGTGGTGTACTGAGTGTGTGTCATATTTTGTCAGTCGGTAGAAGGGCTACAAAGCAGAGGCCTGTGTGCAACAAGACTTATTTTATTTCATTGTCTATATTCTGCCTCCCTCCAACTGTGCTGAATAAGACGGGCATCTCTTGCCTGCCCTGGATATTATGAATGTTGAATGGGATCCTCATCTCTCCCAAGTGGTCATTCTCTCTTTCTCCCCTTACCCATCTGTCTATCGCCTCCTTTGAATTCCATGCTGTCACAGTTACTAGCCCTTTCAAGCTTAACATCCTTATCATTTATCGCCCTCCAGGTTCCCTCGGAGAGTTCATCAATGAGCTTGATGCCTTGATAAGCTCCTTTCCTGAGGACGGCTCACCTCTCACAGTTCTGGGCGACTTTAACCTCCCCACGTCTACCTTTGACTCTTTCCTCTCTGCCTCCTTCTTTCCACTCCTCTCCTCTTTTGACCTCACCCTCTCACCTTCCCCCCTACTCACAAGGCAGGCAATATCGACCTCATCTTTACTAGATGCTGTTCTTCCACTAACCTCATTGCAACTCCCTCCAAGTCTCCGACCACTGCCTTGTATCCTTTTCCCTCTCGCTCTCATCCAACACCTCCCACACTGCCCCTACTCGGATGGTTCTACTCTCTCCTCTTCCATCCTATCATCTCTTCCCTCCGCTCAAACCTTCTCCCACCTATCTCCTGATTCTGCCTCCTCAACCCTCCTCTCCTCCCTCTCTGCATCCCTTGACTCTCTATGTCCCCTATCCTCCAGGCCGGCTCGGTCCTCCCCTCCCGCTCCGTGGCTCGATGACTCATTGCGAGCTCACAGAACAGGGCTCCGGGCAGCCGAGCGGAAATGGAGGAAACTCGCCTCCCTGCGGACCTGGCATCCTTTCACTCCCTCCTCTCTACATTTTCCTCCTCTGTCTCTGCTGCTAAAGCCACTTTCTACCACGCTAAATTCCAAGCTTCTGCCTCTAACCCTAGGAAGCTCTTTGCCACCTTCTCCTCCCTCCTGAATCCTCCGCCCCCTCCCCCCTCCTCCCTCTCTGCAGATGACTTCGTCAACCATTTTGAAAAGAAGGTCGACGACATCCGATCCTCGTTTGCTAAGTCAAACGACACCGCTGGTTCTGCTCACACTGCCCTACCCTGTGCTCTGACCTCTTTCTCCCTCTCTCTCCAGATGAAATCTCGCGTCTTGTGACGGCCGGCCGCCCAACAACCTGCCCGCTTGACCCTATCCCCTCCTCTCTTCTCCAGACCATTTCCGGAGACCTTCTCCCTTACCTCACCTCGCTCATCAACTCATCCCTGACCGTTGGCTACGTCCCTTCCGTCTTCAAGAGAGCGAGAGTTGCACCCTTCTGAAAAAACCTACACTCGATCCCTCCGATGTCAACAATTACAGACCAGTATCCCTTCTTTCTTTTCTCTCCAAAACTCTTGAACGTGCCGTCCTTGGCCAGCTCTCCCGCTATCTCTCTCTGAATGACCTTCTTGATCCTAATCAGTCAGGTTTCAAGACTAGTCATTCAACTGAGACTGCTCTCCTCTGTATCACGGAGGCGCTCCGCACTGCTAAAGCTAACTCTCTCTCCTCTGCTCTCATCCTTCTAGATCTATCGGCTGCCTTCGATACTGTGAACCATCAGATCCTCCTCTCCACCCTCTCCGAGTTGGGCATCTCCGGCGCGGCCCACGCTTGGATTGCGTCCTACCTGACAGGTCGCTCCTACCAGAATCTGTCTCCTCACCACGCGCTCTCACCACTGGTGTCCCCCAGGGCTCTGTTCTTGGCCCTCTCCTATTCTCGCTATACACCAAGTCACTTGGCTCTGTCATAACCTCACATGGTCTCTCTTATCATTGCTATGCAGAGACACACAATTAATCTTCTCCTTTCCCCCTTCTGATGACCAGGTGGCGAATCGCATCTCTGCATGTCTGGCAGACATATCAGTGTGGATGACGGATCACCACCTCAAGCTGAACCTCGGCAAGACGGAGCTGCTCTTCCTCCCGGGAAGGACTGCCCGTTCCATGATCTCGCCATCACGGTTGACAACTCCATTGTGTCCTCCTCCCAGAGCGCCAAGAACCTTGGCGTGATCCTGACAACACCCTGTCGTTCTCAACTAACATCAAGGCGGTGGCCCGTTCCTGTAGGTTCATGCTCTACAACATCCGCAGAGTACGACCCTGCCTCACACAGGAAGCGGCGCAGGTCCTAATCCAGGCACTTGTAATCTCCCGTCTGGATTACTGCAACTCGCTGTTGGCTGGGCTCCCTGCCTGTGCCATTAAACCCCTTCAACTCATCCAGAACGCCGCAGCCCGTCTGGTGTTCAACCTTCCCAAGTTCTCTCACGTCACCCCGCTCCTCCGTTCTCTCCACTGGCTTCCAGTTGAAGCTCGCATCCGCTACAAGACCATGGTGCTTGCCTACGGAGCTGTGAGGGGAACGGCACCTCAGTACCTCCAGGCTCTGATCAGGCCCTACACCCAAACAAGGGCACTGCGTTCATCCACCTCTGGCCTGCTCGCCTCCCTACCACTGAGGAAGTACAGCTCCCGCTCAGCCCAGTCAAAACTGTTCGCTGCCCTGGCCCCCCAATGGTGGAACAAACTCCCTCACGACGCCAGGACAGCGGAGTCAATCACCACCTTCCGGAGACACCTGAAACCCCACCTCTTTAAGGAATACCTAGGATAGGTTAAGTAATCCCTCTCACCCCACCCCCCCTAAGTTTTAGATGCACTATTGTTAAGTGACTGTCCCACTGGATGTCATAAGGTGAATGCACCAATTTGTAAGTCGCTCTGGATAAGAGCGTCTGCTAAATGACTTAAATGTAAATGTAAATGTAAATGAATGGTTTCTGTTTTCATTGAAAATTACAGTGATCTTTATTTTATTTATATTACACAGGTGTAGAAACAGCTTGATTTGTTTCATAATATTCACATATCATGGGATTAATCATAGGGGCTAATTAATGGAGGTTCTGTTCCATGTCAAGTTTACACTGAGCTAAAGCAATTACAGGAACGTTACTGTTTGGAATACAGTGTAAAATATATTTTTTATTCTTAGCAGCACTTAAGGAGAGTAATAGTTTATCCATAGGGATGTGTGTGTGTGTGTGTGCTCCTGATGTGTGAACGAGATAAAGACTTGCATGGCAAAAGGAGGCCCAGGCCAACACAAGACCAAAATTATTACCCTATGTGTGTATTTTTCTTCCCACCCCCCTCTTTTTTTCTCCCTCACTCCACCAAACAATATCTGTATTCAACATGGTAAAAGCAATGTCAGTCACATATGAGTGAAGCAAATGCTAAGAGACATGCTGTTGGAGTAGTCAGAGGCATTTTTCCAGGGCACTCCGTTTGCCTCGCTCACAAGGCATTGCAGCAAATCAAATGATCTGACTTATCTTGGAGTTATCGTTGCATTCCACAGTGTCTGTGTGTGTTTTAAAACTGCGGCATTTGTGGGCAAACTAGCTCTCACAGTCTCACGTCAGGAATAGATGTTCATCCATATTTTTCAAACGTAGAATGTCAGTATTTATTTTTTTACCTTTATATTACTAGGCAAGTCAGTTAAGAACAAATTCTTATTTACAATGACGGCCTACCCTGGCCAAACCCTAACCCAGACAAACCTAGGCCAATTGTGTACGGCCCTATTTGTGGAGAGAACATGGCGGTCGTGTTTAATTTTTTAATAATAACCAACCTTCGCTCTCTCTCCCCCGCTACTCTCTCCTCTTCCATCCTATCATCTCTTCCCTCCGCTCAAACCTTCTCCAACCTATCTCCTGATTCTGCCTCCTCAATCCTCCTCTCCTCCCTCTCTGCATCCTTTGACTCTCTATGTCCCCTATCCTCCAGGCCGGCTCGGTCCTCCCCTCCCGCTCCGTGGCTCGATGACTCATTGCGAGCTCACAGAACAGGGCTCCGGGCAGCCGAGCGGAAATGGAGGAAAACTCGCCTCCCTGCGGACCTGGCATCCTTTCACTCCCTCCTCTCTACATTTTCCTCCTCTGTCTCTGCTGCTAAAGCCACTTTCTACCACGCTAAATTCCAAGCATCTGCCTCTAACCCTAGGAAGCTCTTTGCCACCTTCTCCTCCCTCCTGAATCCTCCTCCCCCCCCTCCTCCCTCTCTGCAGATGACTTCGTCAACCATTTTGAAAAGAAGGTCGACGACATCCGATCCTCGTTTGCTAAGTCAAACGACACCGCTGGTTCTGCTCACACTGCCCTACCCTGTGCTCTGACCTCTTTCTCCCCTCTCTCTCCAGATGAAATCTCGCGTCTTGTGACGGCCGGCCGCCCAACAACCTGCCCGCTTGACCCTATCCCCTCCTCTCTTCTCCAGACCATTTCCGGAGACCTTCTCCCTTACCTCACCTCGCTCATCAACTCATCCCCGACCGCTGGCTACGTCCCTTCCGTCTTCAAGAGAGCGAGAGTTGCACCCCTTCTGAAAAAACCTACACTCGATCCCTCCGATGTCAACAATTACAGACCAGTATCCCTTCTTTCTTTTCTCTCCAAAACTCTTGAACGTGCCGTCCTTGGCCAGCTCTCCCGCTATCTCTCTCTGAATGTTCTTCTTGATCCAAATCAGTCAGGTTTCAAGACTAGTAATTCAACTGAGACTGCTCTCCTCTGTATCACGGAGGCGCTCCGCACTGCTAAAGCTAACTCTCTCTCCTCTGCTCTCATCCTTCTAGATCTATCGGCTGCCTTCGATACTGTGAACCATCAGATCCTCCTCTCCACCCTCTCCGAGTTGGGCATCTCCGGCGCGGCCCACGCTTGGATTGCGTCCTACCTGACAGGTCGCTCCTACCAGGTGGCGTGGCGAGAATCTGTCTCCTCACCACGCGCTCTCACCACTGGTGTCCCCCAGGGCTCTGTTCTTGGCCCTCTCCTATTCTCGCTATACACCAAGTCACTTGGCTCTGTCATAACCTCACATGGTCTCTCCTATCATTGCTATGCAGACGACACACAATTAATCTTCTCCTTCCCCCTTCTGATGACCAGGTGGCGAATCGCATCTCTGCATGTCTGGCAGACATATCAGTGTGGATGACAGATCACCACCTCAAGCTGAACCTCGGCAAGACGGAGCTGCTCTTCCTCCCGGGGAAGGACTGCCCGTTCCATGATCTCGCCATCACGGTTGACAACTCCATTGTGTCCTCCTCCCAGAGCGCCAAGAACCTTGGCGTGATCCTGGACAACACCCTGTCGTTCTCAACCAACATCAAGGCGGTGGCCCGTTCCTGTAGGTTCATGCTCTACAACATCCGCAGAGTACGACCCTGCCTCACACAGGAAGCGGCGCAGGTCCTAATCCAGGCACTTGTCATCTCCCGTCTGGATTACTGCAACTCGCTGTTGGCTGGGCTCCCTGCCTGTGCCATTAAACCCCTTCAACTCATCCAGAACGCCGCAGTTCGTCTGGTGTTCAATCTTCCCAAGTTCTCTCACGTCACCCCGCTCCTCCGTTCTCTCCACTGGCTTCCAGTTGAAGCTCGCATCCGCTACAAGACCATGGTGCTTGCCTACGGAGCTGTGAGGGGAACGGCACCTCAGTACCTCCAGGCTCTGATCAGGCCCTACACCCAAACAAGGGCACTGCGTTCATCCACCTCTGGCCTGCTCGCCTCCCTACCACTGAGGAAGTACAGCTCCCGCTCAGCCCAGTCAAAACTGTTCGCTGCTCTGGCCCCCCAATGGTGGAACAAACTCCCTCACGACGCCAGGACAGCGGAGTCAATCACCACCTTCCGGAGACACCTGAAACCCCACCTCTTTAAGGAATACCTAGGATAGGATAAGTAATCCCTCTCACCCCCCCTTTAAGATTTAGATGCACTATTGTAAAGTGACTGTTCCACTGGATGTCATAAGGTGAATGCACCAATTTGTAAGTCGCTCTGGATAAGAGCATCTGCTAAATGACTTAAATGTAAATGTAAATGTACAATGTCGGTCTGCGAAGGTGAGAAATGCCTGGCTTGGCTGTGTGTGTGTGTGTGTGCGTGCGTGCGCTCGTGCGTGAACTCGTGAGTGTTTGCCTGTGGGAAAGTTGTGTCCATCATGCACCACTGTGTGTTACCAAACCCCTAATCCTCAACATTTGTGGACGTTTTTCCCTCTCTAGAATTATAATCTCATTTTCCACCTCAGTGTGACATCCTCTCTCAACAGCACTCTTAATTTAACTGGCCAAGAGTCAGAGGAATTAGCACATATCACTTTTAATGCTCTCCATGCTGAGTGTCAGCAAAACTAATGGACAACATTACTGACACGGCTAGCACCGCTAACATGCAGACCTGTGTTCAATTAGTATTTGAAATCTTTCAAATTCTTTGCGTGTTTGCTCTAACCTGCCTAGAAGGTCGCACTGTGTGTACTGAAACAATCTATTAGCTTTCGACCTGAAAGGCTGCTTCTAGTATATGATCACCAGTAGGAATTTGAGTTTACAGTTCCCCTTATGTGGTGAATGCCATACAACTAATTAAACACGGCAAGTTCAAACCCTCAGGAGCCCAGTGGCCGCAGAGGTGTCTGTGTTTGTCTCTGTGCACGCATGATCATCTGATCCTCTTGTCATCCTGTCTTATTTCCTTACACCTTTCAGCTTAATTTAACTAATTCAAATACCACAACATCTTTCACCAACATCACACAAACAAACAACACACCTATAAGCCTAAACTGTTGAGCCTCAATCAGTGTAACCCATCCGCTTAAGGGTATGTTTCCCAGATGAGATGTAAAGAAGGTGTCCAGGGTACCTCCCTCTGTGTGTGTGACCCTGACCTCTGCTCTAGGGGACCCTATCCAGCTCTCTGACACCCAGGGAATGGTCTTATTAAAGTGGGGAGGAAGAGAGAGAGAGACGGGGGGAATGGTCTTGTTAAATAAATGGTCTTATTATAGTGGGGTGGGGGAGAGAGAGAAACAGAGAGAGAGAGGGGTGGGCTGGGCTGGGGGGCTTCCTGTCCTAGCCTGTCCTGCCTGTCCTTTCCTCTGGCCTTGGGAAGAGGAAAGCTTACTGAGTTCAACTGACTCCCTCACTCAGCGGCAGGGAGCGGCTGGGGAGACGGTGTTGGGAGGGTCTAGGCAAGTCAGTTCTGTTCAATGGTGACTTCACATGTGGTTTTGTCTTGAGTGACTGGTTTCTGTGTACTCTTCCAAAAGGACTCTCTCCTCCCATGAGGGGAGACTATAGACCATTGCACCCTGCAGCAGTCCCCCTCTAGTCCCAATGTCAGCACACACTTTAAGGGGTTCCCGAGTGGCGCAGAGGTCTAAGGCACTGCATCTCAGTGCTAGAGGTGTCACTACCGACTCTGGTTTGATTTCAGGCTGTATCACAACCGGCCATGATTGGGAGTCCCATAGGGCGTCACACAATTGGCCCAGCGTCATCCGGGTAGGCCGTCATTGTAAATAAGAATTTGTTCTTAACTGACTTGCCTAGTTAAATAAATTTACCAAACACAAGAGTATAGCATCAGGCCAACAAACCCTGTGTCTCCTTATTCCTCACACTGAGTCAAGAGACAGTCGCTCTGGATAAGAGCGTCTGCTAAATGACTTAAATGTAAATGTAAATGTAAGAGACAATCCACTGAACTTCAGCTTTCAATTCAAACTTACCGAAATCTCAACAGATTTGAGGAATATTTCAAGTTCAAATCTATAAAATTTAAATAAATAAGAAAGCAATCACTTCAAACTAAAGTTATTCTTCTCTTGTGATGCCAGTCTCTGCATAAAGCTCTCTTTCAGAGACTAAACTACAGCTCTGTCATGTTACTGTCTTCAGTGTGTTGGAGCAGTCACTGTCTCAGTGTGTGTATGACTGATTCTGTCGCTCTTCCTGGTCACACAAAGCCAGCATCTTGTGTTCTTTCTCCTCACAGGGAATCTGCTGCTTCTGCTGCTCTCTCTCTCTACCACTGGCTTTCTAATTGCCTTCTTGTCCGTCTTTCTCAACCAGCCTAAATGAAACTCTCTCTGTCTATCGCTCTCTATTACAATATTGCATTTGTCATATTTCATTTTGGTTCAAAACTTCACTCCATAATTCTACTTATTTACTATAGAACCATATCCTAAAATGTATTTAAAAAAAAAAATTATCTCATCAATCTACTGTCATGTCGTTGATCTGGGGAATAGGTTTATGACAGTCATAAATACCTCTTCCCCCCTTTTTCCTCTCTCTACCCTACTGAGGTTACATTTGTGAAACACTTGGTTAACATAGAGATTCGAGGAACATCCGGTGGGGGGAAATTAACTATATTTTTGTAATGCGACCAATTGAACATATGCGGTGGTAGTTAATGAATATGATATCAGTTCGGTTGTCATCTGGGACATTCTCATCAATGATAGGATGACAAACTCTACAGTGGAAAGTCTACACATCAGAATTTTCGGATTCACATGGAATTGTTGTTCAATTTAAATGTTTGAATATTAAATTATTCGTGATGGGATGAAATGTGATTTTAGCTTCAAAATGTGAGATGTGGGTTTTCATAAGATTAGGGCTGCTTATTCAGTGGCCCGCCCTGTGAAGGGACATGGGCTATAAAACTTTTCAAACATGCCCTCCTCCCCCTTCCTATATAAGCCCTTGACGACAATATACCTTTCTGTTCCGATGATGTGAGGACGATGGTCCAATGTCAGAATGGTTCAGATAATAACTACAGAACGAATTTGATTTGATTTGATTTGAAGCCAACATCTGCGTGAGCTTGGTTGCGAATGGTATGAACTTTGAACTCTTATTCACTACCGAAGTTATACCTCCTAGCCGTTGAGTTAGCAACACCCGCTGCAAACGAGGTTTAGGAAGGAACAGACAGAGTATCCCGTCTACCACATAACGACGTTACTACAACGTATTCAATTTACCAGCAAAGGACAAAGGACTCGGTTGGGCAACATGGCCTTCCATCTACCACCAACCTACCCGAAGCGCAGCTCAGAGTAAATATTTATTGCATTTTCTTTTCCAAATGGGCGGTAATTTAGAATGCATAAGATACTGTATTTACGATAGCACAGCTTCGCCCTTTGCTCCTCAGTCTTCCCGTTCTTTCACTCAAACACAGCCCTTTTCTTTTGTGTAACCAGCTGTCATATCTGTTCCGCCCGCTAGGGACGTTTTCCTTTATGAAGTCATTTGTAATCAAGTTATGATTTAAATATGTGTATGTGTTATTCTGTGGGATTAGTTAGGTATTTAGTAAATAAATAATTAAACCCAATTTTGCATTGCAGATTCAACTTGTTAGCCAGGGTTCGTGCAGATAACCAAGAATTTACAACTTTCAGATGAGACTGAATTAAGATGACGATTAATATTGACTGCTATCAATGTAAAATATTACTAGGTCTTTAAGAGTTTATTCGGAAGATAACAGCTCTATAAATATTATTTTGTGGTGCCCCAACTCTCTCGTTAATTATATTTACATGGTCATTTGAATCAGGTAATAATCATTACGTAGAAATTATATTATAGAATAGCATGTCATATCACTTAATCCGGCATAGCTAAAGACAAGACACTACACTAGGGCTGTGGCAGTGACCAAAAAAAATCAGCCGGTGATTGTCAAGCAGATAACTGTCAGTCTCATGGTAATTCACTGTTAATTATTATAAACACATCCAGCATCTCCTGGCTTTCACATGTAGCCTACAAGCCACTGATACAGACCTTTGAAACATCTACATTTAAACGTCTAATAAATCCATGTAATATCACTACACCTTCACAATATACACTGCTCAAAAAAATAAAGGGAACACTTAAACAACACAATGTAACTCCAAGTCAATCACACTTCTGTGAAATCCAACTGTCTACTTAGGAAGAAACACTGATTGACAATAAATTTCACATGCTGTTGTGCAAATGGAATAGACAACAGGTGGAAATTATAGGCAATTGGGCAAGACACCCCCAATAAAGGAGTGGTACTGCAGGTGGTGACCACAGACCACTTCTCAGTTCCTATGCTTCCTGGCTGATGTTTTGGTCACTTTTGAATGCTGGCGGTGCATTCCCTTTAGTGGTAGCATGAGACAGAGTCTACAACCCACACAAGTAGCTCAGGTAGTGCAGCTCATCCAGGATGGTACATTAATGTGAGCTGTGGCAAGAAGTTTTGCTGTGTCTGTCAGCGTAGTGTCCAGAGCATGGAGGTGCTACCAGGAGTCAGAACAGTACATCAGGAGATGTGGAGGAGGCCTTAGGAGGGCAACAACCCAGCAGCAGGATCGCTACCTCCGCCTTTGTGCAAGGAGGAGCAGGAGGAGCACTGCCAGAGCTCTGCAAAATGACCTCCTGCAGGCCACAAATGTGCATGTGTCTGCTCAAATGGTCAGAAACTCCATGAGGGTGGTATGAGGGCCCGACGTCCACAGGTGGGGGTTGTCCTTACAGTCCAACACCGTGCAGGACGTTTGGCATTTGCCAGAGAACACCAAGATTGGCAAATTCGCCACTGGTGCCCTGTGCTCTTCACAGATGAAAGCAGGTTCACACTGAGCACATGTGACAGACGTGACAGAGTCTGGAGACGCGGTGGAGAACGTTCTGCTGCCTGCAACATCCTCCAGCATGACCGGTTTGGCGGTGGGTCAGTCAGACCTGAATCCATTTGAGCTCATCTGGGACATCATGTCTCGCTCCATCCACCAACGCCACATTACACCACAGACTGTCCAGGAGTTGGCAGATGCTTTAGTCCAGGTCTGGGAGGAGATCCCTCAGGAGACCATCTGCCACCTCCACAGGAGCATGCTCAGGCGTTGTAGGGAGGTCACACAGGCACTTGGAGGCCACACATACTACTGAGCCTCATTTTGACTTGTTTTAAGGACATTACATCAGCCTGTAGTGTGACTCCAAATCCAGACCTCCATGGGTTGATACATTTGATTTCAATTGATCATTTTTGTGTGATTTTGTTGTCAGCACATTCAACTATGTAAAGAAAATAGTATTTAATAAAAATATTTAATTCATTCAGATCTATTTTAGTGTTCCCTTTATTTTTTTGAGCAGTGTAGTTATTTGTTTCAAAATGTATACCTTCACCAATTTGGCCACATTTGGGCTACTTGTGTGGGACACCTGGGTGACTTCATGATAAATGTCATGTAAGCACACTCATTTTGAAAATTATCATTCTGAAACTGTACTGTTGCCCTCTTATATTTTTCACTGAAATAGTCCCCATCATCCTAACTGAATGTTTATTTTATCTTGTTCATTTAAAAGATGATAGATAAAAAATAAAAAACGTATGTTTTTTTCATTGTTTTATCTAAACCAGATCTATTGTGTTGTATTCTCCTACATTCCATTTACACAAACTTCAGAGTGTTTTCTTTCAAATGGTACCAAGAATATGCATATCCTTGGTTCTGTGCCTGAGCTACAGGCTGTTAGATTTGGGTATGTCTTCAGGCGGAAATTGCACAAAGTAGGGGGGGAGCTGTAAGAGGTTAACTTCTTGATGCACCTATCCCGTTAGTGGGATCATTTGTCAACATCCGCTGAGTTGCAGAGCGCTAAAATCAAATTAAATTACTAAAAATATTTAATTTTCATGAAATCACAAGTGCAATATGGCAAAACACAGTTTAGCTTGTTGTTAATCCACATGGTGTGTCAGATTTCAAAAAAAGCTTTTTGGCGAAAGCATACCAAGCGTTTATGTAAGGACATCTCTCTCAGCAGACAAAACATTACAAACAGCTAGCAGCACTAACATTGGTCACGAAAGTCAGAAAAGCAATAAATTAAATTGATTACCTTTGATGAACTTCGGATGTTTGCACTCACGAGACTCCCAGTTACACAATAAATATTCCTTTTGTTCCATAAAGTTCCCCAACACTCTAGGCGACCAGTTTTGATAGCCTTTAGCCGCACCCTCATACTACTCCTCCTCTGTTCCGCGGGTGATGTGGAGGTAAACCTAGGCCCTGCATGTCCCCAGGCACCCTCATTTGTTGACTACTGTGATCGAAAAAGCCTTGGTTTCATGCATGTCAACATCAGAAGCCTCCTCCCAAAGTTTGTTTTACTCACTGCTTTAGCACACTCTGCTAACCCTGATGTCCTTGCCGTGTCTGAATCCTGGCTCAGGAAGGCCACCAAAAATTCGGAGATTTCCATACCCAACTATAACAACTTCCGTCAAGGTAGAACTGCCAAAGGGGGAGGAGTTGCAGTCTACTGCATAGATAGCCTGCAAAGTAATGTCATACTTTCCAGGTCCATACCCAAACAGTTCGAACTACTAATCTTGAAAATTACTCTTCCAGAAATAAGTCTCTCACTGTTGCCGCCTGCTTACCGACCCCCCTCAGCACCCAGCTGTGCCCTGGACACCATTTGTGAATTGATTGCCACCCATCTAGCTTCAGAGTTTTTTCTGTTAGGTGACCTAAACTGGGATATGCTTAACACCCCGGCAGTCCTACAATCTAAGCTAGATGCCCTCAATCTCACACAAATCATCAAGGAACCCACCAGGTACAACCCTAAATCTGTAAACAAGGGCACCCTCATAGACATCATCCTGACCAACTGGCCCTCCAAATACACCTCCGCTGTCTTCAACCAGGATCTCAGCGATCACTGCCTCATTGCCTGTATCCGCTACGGAGCCGCAGTCAAACGACCACCCCTCATCACTGTCAAACGCTCCCTAAAACACTTCTGTGAGCAGGCCTTTCTAATCGACCTGGCCCGGGTATTGACCTCATCCCGTCAGTTGCGGATGCCTGGTCATTCTTTAAAAGTAACTTCCTCACCATTTTAAACAAGCATGCTCCGTTCAAAAAATGCAGAACTAAGAACAGATATAGCCCTTGGTTCACTCCAGACCAGACTGCCCTCGACCAGCACAAAAACATCCTGTGGCGGACTGCAATAGCATCGAACAGTCCCTGCGATATGCAACTGTTCAGGGAAGTCAGGAACCAATACACGCAGTCAGTCAGGAAAGCTAAGGCCAGCTTCTTCAGGCAGAAGTTTGCATCCTGTAGCTCCAACTCCAAAAAGTTCTGGGACACTGTGAAGTCCATGGAGAACAAGAGCACCTCCTCCCAGCTGCCCACTGCACTGAGGCTAGGAAACACGGTCACCACCGATAAATCCATGATTATCGAAAACTTCAACAAGCATTTCTCAACGGCTGGCCATGCCTTCCGCCTGGCTACTCCAACCTCAGCCAACAGCTCCGCCCCCCCGCAGATACTTTCCCAAGCCTCTCCAGGTTCTCCTTTACCCAAATCCAGATAGCAGATGTTCTGAAAGAGCTGCAAAACCTGGACCCGTACAAATCAGCTGGGCTTGACAATCTGGACCCTCTATTTCTGAAACTATCCGCCGCCATTGTCGCAACCCCTCGTCTGAGATCCCCAAGGACAGTAAAGCTGCCGCAGTCATCCCCCTCTTCAAAGCGGGAGACACCCTGGACCCAAACTGTTACAGACCTATATCCATCCTGCCCTGCCTATCTAAGGTCTTCGAAAGCCAAGTCAACAAACAGGTCACTGACCATCTCGAATCCCACCGTACCTTCTCCGCTGTGCAATCTGGTTTCCGAGCAGGTCACGGGTGCACCTCAGCCACGCTCAAGGTACTAAACGATATCATAACCGCCATCGATAAAAGACAGTACTGTGCAGCCGTCTTCATCGACCTTGCCAAGGCTTTCGACTCGGTCAATCACCATATTCTTATCGGCAGACTCAGTAGCCTCGGTTTTTCGGATGACTTCCTTGCCTGGTTCACCAATTACTTTGCAGACAGAGTTCAGTGTGTCAAATCGGAGGGCATGCTGTCCGGTCCTCTGGAAGTCTCTATGGGGGTGCCACAGGGTTCAATCCTCGGGCCGACTCTTTTTTCTGTATATATCAATGATGTTGCTCTTGCTGCGGGCGATTCCCTGATCCACCTCTACGCAGATGACACCATTCTATATACTTCCAGCCCGTCCTTGGACACTGTGCTATCTAACCTCCAAACGAGCTTCAATGCCATACAACACTCCTTCCGCGGCCTCCAACTGCTCTTAAACGCTAGTAAAACCAAATGCATGCTTTTCAACCGTTCGCAGCCTGCACCCGCAAGCCTGACCAGCATCACCACCCTGGATGGTTCCAACCTTGAATATGTGGACATCTATAAGTACCTAGGTGTCTGGCTAGACTGTAAACTCTCCTTCCAGACTCACATCAAACATCTCCAATCGAAAATCAAATCAAGAGTCGGCTTTCTATTACGCAACAAAGCCTCCTTCACTCACGCCGCCAAGCTTACCCTAGTAAAACTGACTATCCTACCGATCCTCGACTTCGCCGATGTCATCTACAAAATTGCCTCCAACACTCTACTCAGTAAACTGGATGCAGTTTATCACTGTGCCATCCGTTTTGTCACTAAAGCACCTTATACCACCCACCACTGCGACTTGTACGCTCTAGTCGGCTGGCCCTCGCTACATATTCGTCGCCAGACCCACTGGCTCCAGGTCATCTACAAGTCCATGCTAGGTAAAGCTCCGCCTTATCTCAGTTCACTGGTCACGATGGCAACTCCCATCCGTAGCACGCGCTCCAGCAGGTGTATCTCACTGATCATCCCTAAAGCCAACACCTCATTTGGCCGCCTTTCGTTCCAGTTCTCTGCCGCCTGTGACTGGAACGAATTGCAAAAATCGCTGAAGTTGGAGACTTTTATCTCCCTCACCAACTTCAAACATCTGCTATCTGAGCAGCTAACCGATCGCTGCAGCTGTACATAGTCTATCGGCAAATAGCCCACCCATTTTTACCTACCTCATCCCCATTCTGTTTTTATTTATTTAATTTTCTGCTCTTTTGCACACCAATATCTCTACCTGGACATGACCATCTGATAATTTATCACTCCAGTGTTAATCTGCAAAATTGTAATTATTCGCCTACCTCATGCCTTTTGCACACAATGTATATAGACTCCACTTTTTTTTCCTATTGTGTTATTGACTTGTTAATTGTTTACTCCATGTGTAACTCTGTGTTGTCTGCTCACACTACTATGCTTTATTTTGGCCAGGTCGCAGTTGCAAATGAGAACTTGTTCTCAACTAGCCTACCTGGTTAAATAAAGGTGAAATAAAAAAAAAGAAACTAAAAAAAGATTCTTTTTATATGCAAAATACCTCCATTTGGTTGCCGCGTTATGTTCAGAAATCCACAGGCTGGAGTGGTCAAGATGGGGCATACGAAAATTCCAAGTAGTATCCGTAAAGTTCGTAGAAACATGTCAAACGTTTTTTATAATCAATCTTCAGGTTGTTTTTACAATAAATAATCGATACATTTTCAACCGGACCGTAGCTTTTTCAATAGGAGAGAGAGAAAATGTCTGCTCCAAGCTGCTCACTCATGCAAAACTGTGCTGGCACCCAGCCATCCACTGACGTGATGTGAGCTTTCTCGCTCATTTTCAGAATATAAGGCTGAAACTGTGTCTAAAGACTGTTCAGACCATGTGGAAGCCATAGGCAAAGGAATCTGGTTGACATCCCTTTAAATGGAAGGAAGGCATACAATGGAACCGGGAGCTTTCAAAATAGAAGGCACTTCCTCTTTGGATTTTCCTCAGGTGTTTGCCTGCAATATCAGTTCTGTTATACTCACAGACAATATTTTGACAGTTTTGGAAACTTTAGAGTGTTTTCTATCCTAATCTGTCAATTATATGCATATTCTAGATTCTTGGCCTGAGGAATAGTCAGTTTCATTTGGGTACGTTTTTCATCTAACATCAAAATACTGCCCCCTACACTCAAGAGTTTGGGTCAAATGTTTCAGGTAGCCTTTCACAAGCTTCCCACAATAAGTTTGGTGAATTTAGGCCCATTCCTCCTGACAGAGCTGGTGTAATTGAGTCAGGTTTGTAGGCCTCCTTGCTCGCACATGCTTTTTCAGTTCTGTCGACAAATTTTTAATAGGATTGAGGTCAGGGTTTTTTGATGGACACTCCAGTACCTTGACTTTGTTTTCCTTAAGCCTTTTTTCCACAACTGGAAGTATGCTTGGGGTCATTGTCCATTTCAAAGACCCATTTGCGATCAAGCTTTAACTTCCTGACTGATGTCTTGAGATGTTGCTTCAATATATCCACATAATTTTCCTGCCTCATGATGCCATCTATTTTGTGAAGTGCACCAGTCCCTCCTGCAGCAAAACACCCCCACAACATGATGCTGCCACCCCCAGTGCTTCACAGTTGGGATGGTGTTCGGCTTGCAAGCATCCCCCTAAAATAAAAAACGATCTTGGTCCCCATGTGCAGTTGCAAACCATAGTTTGGCTTTTTAATGGTGGTTTTGGAGCACTGGTTTCTTCCTTGCTAATCGGCCTTTCAGGTCATTATTTTGGACTAGTTTTTTACTGTGGATATAGATACTTTTGTATAATTTCCTCCAGCATCTTCACAAGGTCCTTTGCTGTTGTTTTGGGATTGATAACACTTTTCACACCAAAGTACGTTCACCTCTAGGAAACAGAACGTGTCTCCTTCCTGACCGGTATGACAGCTGCGTGGTCCCATGGTGTTTATACTTGCATACTATTGTCTGTAGAGAGGAACATGGTACCTTCTGGCTTTGGAAATTGCTCCTAAGGATGAACCAGTCTTGGGGAGGTCTACAATTTTTTTTCTGAGGTCTTGGCTGATTTATTTTGATTATCCCCTGATGTCAAGCAAAGAGGCACTGAGTTTGAAGGTAGGCCTAAATACATCCACATGTACACCTCCAATTCACTAAAATAATGTAAATTAGCCTATCAGAAGCTACTAAAGCCATGAAATCTTTCTGGAATTTTCCAAGCTATTTGAAGGCACTTAGTGTATGTACATTTCTGACCCACTGGAATTGTGATACAGTGAATTATAAGTGAAATAATCTGTCTGTTAACCTCTCTTTGGTAGGGGGCAGTATTTTGACGTCCGGATGAAAAGCGTGCCCAAAGTAAACTGCCTGTTACTCAGGCCCAGATGCTAAGATATGCATATAATTGATAGATTCGGATAGAAAACACTCTAAAGTTTCCAAACTGTTAAGACAATGTCTGTGAGTATGACAGAACTGATATGACAGGCAGAAACCTGAGGAAAATCCATCCAGGAAGTGGCATTCTTTTGAATTGTGTTTTTCCATTGAATGCCTATCCACCATATACATGGATGTGACCTAGATTGCAGTTCCTATGGTATCCACGAGATGTCAACAGTCTTTAGACATTGTTTCAAGATTTATTCTGAAAAATTAGTAAGAATGACAACATTTTCTGACTGGTTGCTCGAATGAAGAAGAGCTTTTTGTGCATGTGACCGGGAGCGCGCCCTCCGTTCTTTTTCCTTTTTACTCTAAAGCTACCGTCCCACCTGC
This sequence comes from Oncorhynchus gorbuscha, assembly GCF_021184085.1. Taxonomy (NCBI): domain Eukaryota; kingdom Metazoa; phylum Chordata; class Actinopteri; order Salmoniformes; family Salmonidae; genus Oncorhynchus; species Oncorhynchus gorbuscha. Next base: position 39,319,222 of record NC_060179.1, read on the forward strand.
CCATAAGAAGTTTGAACAATTATTGGAAAAATGTATTGTGTCATGCACAAAGAAGATGTCCTAACCGACTTGCCAAAACTATAGTTTGTTAACAAGAACATTTGTGGAGTGGTTAAAAAATATGTTTTAATGACTCCAACCTAAGTGTATGTAAACTTCTGACTTCAACTGTACATGCAGACATCAGTCAAATGATGGAGTTTGATATGACTAAAAATAATGTATCAGAGATTCATAGCTGAACCGCACCTTTATTTGCCAAGAAAGAGTGAATATATTCAGTGTACATGGTACAATGTGCTAATCTCATGCGTGGTAATAACTACAGTACCGTTGTATATAGGACTTGCATCCTTGGCGCAATAGTCATTATAATCTACTCTTTCAATATGCTTCAATAATGTCATTCAAACTTGAAGTCGATACAACAACTTTGATAGCTGAGGTTCATAGATTGGTTTAAATATTAGTACATAACCTAACATTTTGGGTCCATACACAGATTGGCAAAATACTGCAGCTAGCTACACATCCATAGGCATACAGTATGTTCTATCCTCCACTACACAGTAAGCAAGTTAATAGTTAGCTAGCTATGTTACTTCAGCTGCATTGCAAGGCAAGCTTACACAATTCAATTGTACATTCAATTTGCAGTAAATTCTTTAGCTAGCTAGATTCTTTACATCCACTGTTTCACAAGACGACAGCCTGGTTTCAGGAGTTCGTAAAAACATTAAACAACACGATTTACAAATTCATTCTCCTAACCCTAGCTAGCTGGCTAATTTTGCTAGTCAGATGACTTGCTGAATAGCGATTTTTGTGAATTAACTTCATGACAAAAAATATGTAAAAACACTTGTCTCTACATTAATATTAACCTTTTGTAACTAGGGGGTAGTATTTTAATTTTTGGGTAAAAAATGTTCCCCTTTTAAATGGGATATTTTGTCACGACAAGATGCTCGACTATGCACAGCTTTGGAGAGAAAACACTCTGACGTTCCCAAAACTGCAAAGATATTGTCTGTCAGTGCAACAGAACTGATGTTACAGGCGAAACCCAGATAAAAATCCAACCAGGAAGTGCCCCATATTTTGAAATCCCTGCATGCCAATGACTCCTTATATGGCTGTAAATGGGCTACGAATGAACTTACACTTTCTACGTAGTCCCCAAGGTGTCTACAGCATTGTGACGTCTTTTTACGCATTTATGTTGAAGAATAGCTGTAAGGGACCACATTGAGCAAGTGGTCATATGATGACTCCCGCAGAAAATCTTGCGTAAAGTACTGAGGTAGCCATTATTCCAATCGCTTCTAAAGAGAAACCAATTGTCCCGATGGATATATTATCGAATAGATATGTGAAAAACACCTTGAGGATTGATTCTAAACCACATTTGCCATGTTTCTGTCGATATTATGGAGCTAATTTGGAAAAAAGTTTGGCGTTAAGGATAGGGGGCAGCATTTCCACTTTTGGATAAATAGCGTGCACAAATTCAACTTCCTGCTACTCATGCCAGGAAAATATTATATGCATTTGATTAGTAGGTGTGGATAGAAAACACTCTGAAGTTTCTAAAACTGGTTCAATCATGTCTGTGACTAAAACAGAATTTATGTAGCAGGCAAAACCCTGAGGAAAAACTGTTCAGATTATTATGATTTTTTTTCCCTCTGACCGTTCCCTCAGTTGTATTTGCCAAGGGATATTTGATAGCGCCCATTTTCCAGTTCTTACGACTTCCACTGGATGTCACCAGTCTTTGGAATTGGGTTGGAGATAATCATTGGTGCAACGAAGAAGAGGCACATCCTGGAACAACGTTACACTGTTGAAAGTTATGCAAGAGGGAAGAAGGGCCATGTTTTGTTTACTTGCTCCATTGAATACAGATTTCCCCGTCTACAATTTGATCGATTATTAACGTTTAAAAATACCTAAAGTTGTATTACAAAAGTAGCTTGAAATATTTTGGCAAAGTTTATAGGAAACTTTTTAAATGTTTTGTAGTGACATTGTGTTTTGGCAAGCTGTTTTTTTCCCGGATCAAACCTGCTTTATAAATGGACATTTTGGGTATACAGAGACGGAATTAATCGAAAAAGGGCCAATTGTGATGATTATGGGACTTAATAGAGTGCCAACAAAGAAGCTCGTCAAAGGTAATGCATGTTTTATATTTTATTTCAGTGTTTTGTGTAGCGCCTGCTACCCTAGTTATTTTGTTTACAACTGGTTCAGGTGCGTGCATGCTATCAGATAATAGCTTCTCATGCTTTCGCTGAAAAGCATTTTTAAAATCTGACATGTTGGCTGGATTCACAACAAGTGTAGCTTGAGTATCCTGCATGTGTGATTTAATGAAAGTTTGAGTTTTATCGCGTTTTATTTGAATTTGGCGCTATGAATTTCCCGAGGCTATTGGCCACTTGAGACGCTAGCGTCTCACTATCCCCAAGAGGTTTAGGCATTTTCCGGTCAATTTCTCAGCCATACGTGAAGAACAAACGGGAGCGATTTCGCCTACAAAAATAATCTTTTTGGAAAAAAGGAACATTTGCTATCTAACTGAGTGTCCCCTGAGTGAAAACTTCCGAAGTTCTTCAAAGGTAAATGATTTAATTTGATTGCTTTTCTGATTTTCGTGAAAATGTTGCCTGATGCTAGCAGAGCCTAGCATAGCATTATGCCATGATAAACTTACACAAATGCTTGTCTAGCGTTGGCTGTAAAGCATATTTTGAAAATCTGAGATGACAGTGTGATTAACAAAAGGCTAAGCTGTGTCTCAATATATTTCATTTCTGATTTTCATGAATAGGACAATTTTTCTAGGGGTATTTATGTCTGCTGCGTTATGCTAATTAGATTGAGGCTAAGATTACGCTCCCCCATGCGGGATGGGTAGTATCAAGAAGTTAAAAACAACCTCCCAGATAGTTAATTTAAATTACCAAAAAGTGTTCACACTGGCCCAGGCAACAGTGTTGGCAGATGAGTACGCTTTGACACACAAGACTGTCTTTGGTGCGCCGCGTTTTGAAGGCAGACTGATTACGTCATCAGTGCCTCGTTCAGGTCGCTTTTCCTCTGACAACCCTAAGCGTTTTCATGAAATCCGTGAATGTTTTTACTGTCACCAAAAGGTTCACGTGATTGCGGACTGCCCAGTTTTGAAAAATAAACCGAAAGTCACCGTCCCCAAAAAGGAAAAGTTTGGGTTTAGTCAAGTCTTTGGCTTGTCCGTTGGCCCGAGTTATTGATTCAGCATTTGAGAAACCGAATCCTGTCTATGCTCCGTTTATCTCTGCCGGTTATGTTTCCTTAACTGGACAACAAGCTGATCAAAAGCCTATCCAAATCTTACGAGACACCGGGGCGGTGCAGTCAATATTGTTACTGATGCTTTACCCTGATCTCCTGAAACATATTGTGGCTCGCATGTCATATAGAGACAAAAACTGTACCTGTACCATTACACTGGGTCCACTTAGTGTAAGACTTGGTATCAGGACGTTTCCGTGTTGGTGTAGTGTCTACACTGCCAGTAAAAGTAGTCACATTGCTACTAGGGAATGACATTGCTGGTGGTAACGTCACTCCTGTCTTAGAGGTAGTCGACGACCCAGAAATCAGAACTACAGATGAGAAATTGGTTCAAGAATTTCCCCATGTTTTTCCTGCTTGTGTATTAACGAGGGCACAATCTCGCACGCTGGGAGATGTGGTGGATTTGGCTAGTTCCATTTTTGAGAATGTTGAGGTAGAAGACAATGCACCGAGCATTCCTTCTGCAAGGCCGACAGTTTTTACCCCCGTAAAATCTAAGGCAGGGGAAAGCGAAATCGCGCCCCAATTACATGAAAACACTTAGGGTTGTCAGAGGAAAAGCGACCTGAACGAGGCACTGAGAAGGTGATTGAATGTCAAAAAGGAGACACCAGTCTTCGCAAGTGTTTGGCTTCGGTAATTTTCGTTGAGGAAGCTAAAACTAGAGCAACTGCCTACTTCATGGAAGCAGGAGTTTTGGTGCGGAAATGGGCAGCTCATGACACCGTTAGTGACTGGAGTGAAGTGTCAAGTTGTTGTTCCAACAGCAGGTGCTGTCACTCGCCCATGACCAGGCGTGGTCCGGACATTTGGGGATCACAAAGACTTATAACCGAGTCCTTCGTCATTTTTTTCGGGCCAGGTTTGAAGTCTGACGTGGTCCAATTTGGTAAAATGTCATGCATGTCAACTCACTGGGAAAGCGAATCAAACAGTTCCACGAGCGCCGCTCTGTCCGATGGTGGGAGAACCGTTTGAGAGAGTGATAATTGATTGTGTAGGTCCATTGCCGAAAACCAAGTCAGGCAACCAGTTCCTACTAACAATAATGTGCAGTGCTACTCGATACCCAGAGGCTATTCCTCTCCGTACTATAATGGCTAAGACTGGGGTGAAGGCACTAGTGAAGATCTTCTCTACATTTGGACTCCCTAAAGTAATCCAAACTGATCTGGGATCCAACTTCATTTCCAAACTGTTTTCAAATGTGTTGAAGACATGTATTTCCCATCAGGTCTCCAGTCCGTGTCTTCCAGAGAGTCAAGGGGCTCTCGAATTCTGGCATCAGACTCTGAAGGCAATACTACGCAAGTATTGCATGGATACCAGTACAGATTGGGATGAGGGGGTGCCCTTTGTCCTATTTGCTATAAGGGAAACGATACAAGAGTCCTTAGGGTTCAGCCCTGCTGACCTTGTGTTTGGACACACCCCACAGAGTACGCTGAATGTTTTGAAGGAGCACATCCTATCTCCTAAACCAAGTAGCTCCCCTAAAAAATGTGTTGGATTATGTCAGTAAGATGCGGGAGAGACTGCACGCCGCCTGTGCGTTAGCCCAAAAGTCTATCTCCTTGTCTCAAACGCATGAAGTTGCATTATGACAAAAGGCTGTTGGCTGTTCTTTTGCACCAGGGGATCAAGTTTTAGTTTTGTTGCCAATCCCTGGCTCATCTGTCAGCACGTTTTTCGGGACCATATCTTGTGGAAAAGAAAGTCAGTGACACCAAATATGTGATAAAGACCCCAGATCGAAGGCGTTCTTCCCGTGTGTGTCATGTTATCATGCTGAAAACATATTATGTGCGTGATTCTCCCGACAGCTCAAGTAAGCTGGTCTAGCCCGCCGTCTCCAGTGTGGCTGCGGTGGTGCTGAATCCTGGCTGGGACCTAGAGGAGGATAAGGAGGACGGGTTGGAGTTACGCCATACGTTACAGCGGTGTGAACGCTTATTGATGTAATTCAGAAATGCTGAAAGTTACCCTCTCAAATTGAACTTTTGGATAACGATCAAACTAAGGCTCTTATCCTATTGATAAACAGTTTTCGCAATGTGTTTCAGGATGTTGCAAGCCGCTTGTCCACCTTGGAACATGATGTGGATGTGGGCAACGCTGTCGGTTTTTGGGCTGTTGCTGGGCAACACAGACTTTCAACTCCCTCCAAAGACGTTCTATGGGGTTGAGATCTGGAGACTGGCTAGGCCACTCCAGGACCTTGAAATGCTTCTTACGATGCCAATGCTTCGTTGCCTAGGCGGTGTGTTTGGGAGCATTGTCATGCTGAAAGACCCAGCCACGTTTCATCTTCAATGCCCTTGCTGAAGGAAGGAGGTTTTCACTCAAAATCTCACGATACATGGCCCCATTCATTCTTTCCTTTACACGGATCAGTCGTCCTGGTCCCTTTGTAGAAAAACAGCCCCAAAGCATGATGTTTCCACCCCCATACTTCACAGCAGGCACGAAGAGTTGGGTTTTTACCCACAAGTTCTATTTTGGTTTCATCTGACCATATGACATTCTCCCAATCTTCTTCTGGATCATCCAAATGCTCTCTAGCAAACTTCAGACGGGCCTGGACATGTACTGGCTTAAGCAGGGGGACACGTCTGGCACTGCAGGATTTGAGTCCCTGGCGGCGTAGTGTGTTACTGATGATAGGCTTTGTTACTTTGGTCCCAGCTCTCTGCAGGTGATTCACTAGGTCCCCCCGTGTGGTTCTGGGATTTTTGCTCACCGTTCTTGTGATCATTTTGACCCCACGGGGTGAGATCTTGCGTGGAGCCCCAGATCGAGGGAGATTATCAGTGGTCTTGTATGTCTTCCATTTCCTAATAATTTGCACAGTTTATTTCTTACCTATTGCAGATTCCATCTTCCCAGCCTGGTGCAGGTCTACAATTTTGTTTCTGGTGTCCTTTGACAGCTCTTTGGTCTTGGCCATAGTGGAGTTTGGAGTGTGACTGTTTGAGGTTGCGGACAGGTGTCTTTTATACTGATCAAGTTCAAACAGGTGCCATTAATACAGGTAACGAGTGGTGGACAGAGGAGCCTCTTAAAGAAGAAGTTACAGGTCTGTGAGAGCCAGAAATCTTGCTTGTTTGTAGGTGACCAAATAAAGGTGACCACCATAAATTACAAATCAATTAATAAAAAATCCTAAAATGTGATTCTATGTTTTTTTTCTCATTTTGTCTGTCATAATTGAAGTGTAACTATGATGAAAATTACAGGCCTCTCATCTTTTAAGTCAGAGAACTTGCACAATTGGTGGCTGACTAAATTATTTTTTGCCCCACTGTACCCATAGTATATTCACTGTCTAGGCACACTAGGTAAGACCTGGGCGGACCACCTTTGTATTTTGGCTAGGGCACCAGGTGGTGCTAAATTAGGTAAGTAGTGGGTAGGCAGGTAGGAGAGGGGGCTTTGACATTTACTTTCTTTGCTTTGGTTCCATCCAGCCCCTTTTCCCCATATTACTGTGTGACGGATTAAGTTCCTTGTAAACGGTACCACTCTCTCTGCCTTTGTCATCCTTACTCACACCTACAGTCCCATACCTCTTTCACTTCACGGGGAGTTGAGATATAGCAGGGTGTTGCGTTCCCTAATCACAGAGGCGTGTGTCACAGTCAGTTACTACAGCAACAAATGACTGCAACACTTAACAAGCAGTTAGTTCCAGAGTGGAGGGCAAGGAATAAGTTAATCCTAAATATTTCTAAAACTAAAAGCAATGTTTTTGGGACAAATCATTCACTAAACCTCAACCAAATCTTGTAATATGGAAATTGAACAAGTTGAGGTGACTAAACTGTTTGGAGTAACCCTGGATTGTAAACTGTCATGGTCAAAACACATTGATATGACATACTCTGAGGAGAAGTGTGTCCATAGTAAAGGGCTGCTCTACCTTCTCTTGGAACTACCCATCCCGGATCCGGGAGAATTGTCATCAACTACACTAATTAGCATAGCGCAACGGTCAAAAAATATTACTAGAAAATATTCATGTTCATGAAATCACAAGTGAATTGTAGTGAAACACAGCTTAGCCTTTTGTTAATCACCCTGTCCTCTCAGATTTTTAAATTATGCTTTACAGTATAAGCAAGACAAGCGTTTGTAAATTTATCGATAGCCTAGCATAGCATTATGTCCAGCTAGTAGCAGGAGCTTGGTCACAAATTAGAAAAGCAATCAAATTAATAGTTTACCTTTGGGTTTTGGATGTTTTCACTCACGAGACTCTCAGTTAGACAGCAAATGTTCCTTTTGTTCCATAAAGATTATTTTTATACCCAAAATACCTCCGTTTGTTGGTCACGTTATGTTGAGAAATCCCCCGGAAATAGCGGTCACGACAACGGTGAAAAAAAATCTAAATTATATCCAAAATATCGACAAACATGGCAAACATTTTTTATCAATCCTCAAGGTGTTTTTCAAATATCAATTCAATAATATATCAACCGAGACAATTGGCTTTTCAGTAGGAGCGAAAGGAAAATGACTACCTCTGTCTTTTACGCAAGAATCACTCAGAGTCCTCAGCTGGCCAATTACGCAATGTAGTTGTTCACGCTCATTCTTCAACATAAAGGCGTGAAACTACGTCAAAATGCTGTAGACACCTTAGGGAATACGTAGAAAAAGGAATCTGGTTGATATCCCTTTCAATGGCCAATAGGGTTGCATAGGAACACAACGGTTTCAAAACATGAGTCACTTCCTGATTGGATTGTTCTTAGGCTTTCGCCTGCAATATCAGTTCTGTTATAATCACAGACAATATTTTAGACAGTTTTGGAAACTTTAGAGTTTTCTATCCTAAGCTGTCAATTATATTCATATTCTAGCATCTGGTCCTGAGAAATAGGCCATTTACTTTGGGCACATTATTTTTCCAAAAATGAAAATAGTGCCCCCTAGCTTCAAGTGGACAGCACTATCAACAAGACCGGTCCTACAGGCCCTTTTTTATCCCCTGACTACTGTTCAGTCGTGTGGTCAGGTGCCACAAAGGGACTAAAGAAAATTGCAATTGGCTCAAGAACAGGGCAGCGTGGCCTGCCCTTGGATGTACAGAGATAGCTAATATGAGTAATATATGTCAATCTCTCCTGCCTCAGTGGACTTCATCACTACTTGTGAGAGTTACTGACATAATGAATGCACCGAGCTGTCTGTTTGAACTACTGCAGCACAGTTCGGACACCTATGCATACCCCACAAGACATGGCAAAGAGGTCTCTTCACAGTCCCCAAGTCCAGAACAGACTATGGAGGCGCACAGTACTACATAGAGCCATCTCTACATGGAACTCTATTCAGACAAAATTACAACCTATGGAACAGTGGGGACTGTGGAGCAACACAAACCTAGTTACAGACACATGTATGAACACACACACACACACACACACACACACACACACACACACACACACACACACACACACACACACACACACACACACACACACACACACACACACACACACACACACACACACACACACACACACACACACACACACACACACACACACACACACACGATAACATACACACACACACACACACACACACACACGATAACATACGCAATATACACACATAGACATGGATTTTGTACTGTACAGAACGTCTGCATTTATCACTTAAGTATAGTACAGTTCATTACAGAATTCTATAATAAGTACTGTAGTATGTATTTGGAAAATATTTTACTGTTAGAAAAAATACATTTCCATTGATATTTGCATTTTTATAAGCAAATTCATACTTTCTCAACTTTTGGTGGCTAAAGACGCGAACCAGTCGTTCGTTTGATTTGTTTTATATTTAAGGACGCGACCAAGTTGTTCAAGGTGTCCCAATACATTTTCGAACTGTCCTGATATATTATCCAACTGTTCCTTTATCTGGTTTTAATGTCCATTCTAGAATGCCCTTCTAGCCAATCAGAAACGAGTGTTAAAAAATGCTGTGGTATAATCTATATTATAAACTGGGTGGTTTGAGCCCAGAATGCTGACTGGCTGACAGCCATGGTATATCAGATCGTATACCATGGGTATGACAAAAAACATATTTGTACTGCTCTAATTCCATTGGTAAACAGTTTATAATAGCAAAAAGGTACCTTGGGGTTTTGTGATATATGGCCAATATAAGGGCTATGTCCAGGCACTCCATGTTGCGTCGTGGTTAAGAACAGCCCTTGGCTATATACCACACCAGAGAGAATAAAGTAGACGGCACACGTCAAAAGTTTGATTGATGGCCCTATGTCCGGATGATGTGTGCATACCCATATTTGGGCATCCGGTCAGGACATCCTGGCGGGAACTTATCACGTGCTTATGCCCATATATGGGCATCCTGTTCCTGTTCTCAGTCGTTAGATGGTGTGCTAATTTATGCATATTCCTTTGAAGTTGTCATGATGATTTGATGTCTAGGGACCTTTTGAACTGGGGGGATGTGTTTGAACATTTCAAAGAGTATGGCCGCCCCACCCCCTGTTTTATTGATATTAGGGCTGTTGTATATGAAAGAGGAATATCCGGGGATATTGGGTGTGGCAGAACCATTATAAATAAAGCCCAGAACAAGACATGTGACCCCAGAACGCTAAACAAGATTTTAAAATAAACGTGGATTTTGTGATCAGTGGCAAAGCTGTGATGACTGTAACAACGGAAGCAGGACCGCGGCTGAAACAGAGAACGGGCCAAGTATAAAGCCACAATGTACGATGCGCCAAAAAAAGTGTCTTTTAAGTCTATGCCTCTCAGCCCAACATTCTACTCCCCCCTGGCAAGACCTGTGACACCCACTACATGTACACAGCTTGAGGATATGTTTGATGGGGTGGTCAAGGCCTCTGTAGCCACACTTTTAGATATGGTTATTGGAGAGGATATAAGAGAAATGCAACGGTTGTGAGATCAATCACCCCATCCAGCACCGTTATCCGACCCCCCCAAAGATACTACTTCTTCAACCATTTTGAGGTGCTGGTGAAAAGACTTTGGTCCTGCAGGTTTATACCAGTGCTGGTCAGAGCCCTGGAGTCTATGGGTCTTGTGCCGTCTATTCCCAGAGTTTACGGGGTAACCAAGGCTTTCCTTCATGAATTGAAGGAGGCAATCTACATCCACGAGAAACTCAAAGAAATCCGACACACCCTGGAGGACGACAGCAAACACAGGGAAGCTGTGGTGGCTGATGTGATGACTTTCTGGCTCAATAAACCCCAAGAGACCGAGCGGCAATTTGTTATTTAGATGTAAAGCAATGGGCAACTATGTGTGTTCGATGGTAGAGAAAGTAAATACATTTGTTCTTTTAAATACAAATGTACATAATGTGCCAATGTAAATTCAGATTTGTTTATATAAATATGAACTTTATCAAACAAAACATACATGTATTGTGTAACATGAAGTCCTATGAGTGTCATCTGATGAAGATCATCAAAGGTTAGTGATGAATTGTATCTCTATTTCAGCTTTTTGTGACTCCTCTCTCATGCACACGTCATTCGGACATAGGGCCATCAATCAAACTTTTGACGTGTGCCGTCTACTTTATTCTCTCCCGACACGCAGGCGTCCCATCTAGGCATCTGGAAATGCAAATGTGCTACGCTAAATGCTAATAGCACTCGTTAAAACTCAAACGTTTATTATAACACACATGCAGGGTACTGAATTAAAGCTACACTTGTTGTGAATCCAGCCAACAAGTCAGATTTTTAAAATGATTTTAGGCGAAAGCATAAGAAGCTATTATCTGATAGCATGCAACACCCCGAAATACCTGAAGGGGACGTAAACAAAATAATTAGTATAGCCGGCGCTACACAAAATGCAGAAATAAAATATAAAACATTCATTACCTTTGACGATCTTCTTTGTTGGCACTCCTAGATGTCCCATAAACATCACTATTGGGTCTTTTTTTCGATTAAATCGATCCATATATACCCTAAATATCGATCTATGAAAAGTGTGTGATACAGGAAAAAAGACCGTTTTAAAACCTAACGTCATTTTTTTTATTAAAAAAGTTGACGATAAAGAGGTATTAGTAAACGTTAATAATCTATCAAATTGATCACGGGGCGATGTGTATTCAATAGCTCCACGTCTTAAAATCATGGTCTGAAATTTCTCTGCCAAAACAACCTGTCGGAGACCGGAAGGAATGGGCTCTCTCTTACTCGTTTGACCAAGAAACAAAGCGCAGGCAATTGACAAGACTGGCGACATCGTGTGGAAGCTGTAGGACTTGAAATCTCAGCCCCATGTAATTTGCTTTCCAATAGACAATACATGCAAGTGGCGCATTGATATATTTTCCAGATTTTGGTGATCAGTTTTTCTTGCGCTTTTCGATGAAACACACGTTATGTTATAGTCACAGCCGTGATTTAACCAGTTTTAGAAACGTCAGAGTGTTTTCTATCCACACATACTAATCATATGCATATACTATATTCCTGGCATGAGTAGCAGGACGCTGAAATGTTGCGCGATTTTTAACAGAATGTTCGAAAAAGTAGGGGGGGAGACTTAACAGGTTTAATTAAGTAAACGTTTGTATTTTTAAAGTGGGGAGGAAGAGGAGAGGTGGAAGAGATGGAGGTCTATGGAACCTCTGCGGTAACAATGGAGCGCTGTGCCAAACCATGTACCGGATGCCACCCCACCTGGGATTCCATCGTCACATGAGACCTAAATGGAAAATGAGTGTATTAATTAAAACCTCTTCGGGCAGGTGGGAAAAATATCAGCCAAGGGTCCCACAGAGAGATGCCTCTCACTCTTTCATCGACCATAGACTTTATTCATGCTGGATATCACGCTCATGGCCGCCACGTGAAAAATGTCTATTTGAATAATAATTGTCCTCCTGTTTGCCATCTGAAATTCAGAGCATGTTTTGGTCAGGGCTACGTCTATTGATTCCGTGTGAGATTAATTTTAAAAAGACTTGATGAGGGATCAAAGAAAATAAAAAGTAAAAAAAGGACATAAATAATGACATTGATGTTGTAACTTTAGGTAGTCTTGTAGTCTGGGGTACACAACACAACATGACAACATTAACTTCAAACAGCAGCTCAGGCTGGTTGGCTGAAAAGTAACCGAGCATCATAAACATAAAAGCACAACGTCTGAATTGATTTGAAAATTCATATACATTAATTGGTTCATGTGTTTATCATTTCCCCACCAGAGTAAAAAGTTATTATTTCCACAGAGCCAACACAACAGCTCAAATTCCACTTCATTGTGTTTCCTCATTTTCTTTTTCTGTTATTATTGTTTGTTTCTTCAGAAGTGGAGGATTATGCCATGTAGAGAGAGAGAGAGAAAGAGGGTGTATGTGCTTCCATGCTGGGCCTTGTCACATCAGAAGCAGAGACAGAGACATGTAATTAGCCAGAGATCAAAAGGAGGGAGGCTGGAGCGGTGGAGTGGTGTGCCCATGGTAGGGAGTGGAACCATGAGACAACAACACAACACGGTGTATGGTGGGTGGACTCACAGGGGCACTGAAGACGGACAATTTCAATAATGCAGTTATTGCTTGCATATTTTTCTTCAACTCCTATTTTGTGTTCACGACAGCATGGATTACTTACCAAACATCCCTGTGCTACTATACTAGTTATTGATGTAATTATAGGCCCTTTTGCAGACTGGCATCAAGAAACATAAGAAGGCCCAGAGTTTATACTGGTCAGTATTTTTAACATGGTCAGGAAAAACTCTGGCCCCCAATTCCTATTGGGCAAATTCCTATTGAGCAAAACATAATCCAAAACAAATGCAAATGCACCCAACAAGTTTGTAGAGTCCCAAGCTTAATATAGTCATTGTGTGCAAGGAATATTGGAACCAAATGCAAAACATTTTACTACCATAATACACTATAAGTGAATTTGTCTAAATACTTGTGACTTCTTCTAAACTGTAAAATAGATGTGTATGAAAATACCCTAAAATAAAAGGTTACATTCTCTACTGCCACCTAACATGAAAAATGATATCCCAATTCTAAAATGTTGGAGTATAGAGCCAAATGAACAAATGTAGCTTCACTATCCAAATAAATATGGAGGGAAGAAAAAGGTTTAAAATGTACATTTCAGTGTTGGCATGTCATATTTCCACAAGCCTCCTGTTAATGTCTCTCTAGTGGTCACAGAGGGAATTTTACTCCTGACACAGGTAGTCTTTTTGAAGAAGGTGTTGATTTTTCTGAAGTGAGAGGAGAGTGAGTAATGCCAAAGCTAGCACCGTCCACCTTCAGAATCAGGGAGGGCTGTAGTGTGTGTATGTGTGGGCTATAGTATGTGAGAGCCCCCACCACCTTCTGAGCTAGGCTTTAAACTACTGTTATTCTGCTCTACTTGGAAGGATTATGGAATTTAGGGTCTATGGTATTTCCTGCAACACGGGTTAGAAAATCTGTTGATTTCAGTGTACTTAGGCCAGTGGTTCTTAACCTGGGTTCGATCGAACCCCAGGGATCAGTCTCAGGGGTTCGGCGGAGGTCAAGACACACATCCGACTCATATGATTCGTGATGACATGCCCCGCTTGGCCATCATTGGCTGCAGGTGATCACGCTACATCTCTTGGCCTATCTGTGCTGCAGGGAATTTGGTGCGCACAGTAGTTGACTTGTGACTGTCGTGATGGTACGTCTTGTGATTTCTTTCTTAATATTTTAATCCCTTCATACCTACTATGTCGAGCAAAAAATGAAAGTGGTCGGACGAATATGTACAATATGGATTCACATGTATAACGGAACGTGATGGGAGTCAGCGTCCTAACTGCATGATTTGCAATGCTAAGTTGAGCAATTCTAGTCTAGCACCGGCAAAACTAAGAGAACACTTCCTTAAGCTGCGTGGAGATGGAAAATACAAGAACACAACGCTCGCTGAATTCAAGGTGAAGAGAGCCAGATTCGATGAAAAGGCTACTCTGCCTGTTCTCGGCTTTGTACCCATCAACAAACCGATCCTCACAGTATCGCACAAAGTTGCTTACCTGATCGCAAAACAGGGCAAACCACACACCATTGGTGAAACACTCGTAAAACCAGCTGTGTTGAACATGGCGAATATCATGCTGGGAAAAGAGGCCAAAGTTAAGTTATCCCAAATTCCTCTTTCAAATGACACCATCAGCGACAGAATAGAGGACATGAGCAAAGACATCTTGGCTCAAGTAGTTGCAGATCTGATTTCAAGCTCGGCAAAATTCAGCCTTCAACTCGATGAGACCACAGACGTTTCCAATCTAAGCCAGCTTGCTTTATTTGTGCGCTATGTGAAAGACGACGTGATAAAGGAAGATTTTTTATTTTGTTAGCCTCTTACAACAACAACTAAGGCAGCTGATGTGAAGAAACTTGTGGATGACTTCTTCAAAGACAACAATCTTTTGTGGGATATGGTTTCTGCAGTTTTTTCGGACGGAGCTCCAGTCATGCTGGGAAGAAAGTCTGGTTTTGGTGCGCTAGTCAAAGCCGATTGTAACGGTTTTCTTTAGGTGAAGTAGAGTCAGACCAAAATGCGGCGTGGCTATTGCGATCCATGTTTATTTTTAAAAAAGTAAACACGAATCAAATACATAAACAATAAACATAACACGAAAACCGAAACAGCCTAATACTGGTGCAAAGTAACACAGAGACAGTAACAAGGACAATCACCCACAAAACCCAACACCAAAATATGGTTCCCAATCTGAGACAATGACGAACACCTGCCTCTGATTGAGAACCATATCAGGCCAAACATAGAACTAGACAAACTAGGCCGCAAAACCTGAACCTATTGGGGAGGGTCTGGGTGGGCATCTGTCCGCGATGGCGGCTCTGGTGCTGGACGTGGCCCCCACTTCGCCGTAGTCTTAGTCCCCCACCTTGTCCGCTTCCGTGGCCTCCTAGCCACGGCGACCCTATTTAATGACCCCACTGGACTGAGGGGCAGCTCGGGACAGAGGGGCGGCGGCTCGGGACAGAGGGGCGGCGGCTCGGGCAGAGGGGCGGCGGCTCGGGACAGAGGGGCGGGGGCTCTGGCGCCTCTGGGTTGACTGACGGCACTGGTCGGCCCCTGGCTGACTGGCGGCACTGGCGGCCCCTGGCTGACTGGCGGCACTGGCGGCCCTTGGCTGACTGGCGGCCCCTGGCTGACTGGCGGCCCCCTGGCTCACTGGCGGCCCCTGGCTCACTGGCGGGCACTGGCGGCCCCCTGGCTGACTGCCGGCACTGGCGGCCCCTGGCTGACTGGCGGCCCTTGGCTGACTGGCGGCCCCTGGCTGACTGGCGGCACCTGGCTGACTGGCGACACTGACAAACAAAACATAGAAACATACAAAGCAAACTATGGTCAGGGTGTGACACCGATGCACCACACATCATTGTTACGCATTATATTCTGCACATGCATGCGTTGGCAACAAAAACCTTGCCTCCAAAACTGGCAGAAGTATAAAAAATTGTAGTGGAATGCGTGAACTATGTGCGAACTATGTGCTCTGAGGCACTGCATTTTCAGTGCGCTGTGTAAAGAAATGGGCTCTAAATTCGAGGTACTTCTGTACCATTCTAAAGTTTGGTGGTTATCCCGGGGACAGGTGCTGAATCATGATTTTGCCGTGCATGTGGAATTAGCCCTGTTTTTGCAAGAGCTTCAAAAAGAGTTCTGAGTTCATTCTCATTTTAGCATACATGGCTGATATCTTCGCAGCTCTCAATCATCTCAATCAAAAGATGCAGGACGGTGGAGTCAACATCATCGAAGCGGAGGAAAACCTGAAGGCTTTTGTAAAAAAATCTACCGTTATGGAAACGACGAACAGAGAACGATAACTTTGCAAACTTTCCCCTGCTGGACGACTGTGTAAGTAAGATCGAAGATGTATCTGGAATCGGAGACATCTCTGTACCTTCGGAACTGAATCAAGCAATTGCCACGCACTTAGATGAGCTTGCAAAGTCTCTCGACGGATATTTCCCTACAAGAGAGTCATATCCAGCATGGGTGAGACAGCCGTTCACATTTAGTGTTGAGACAACAGATGTCAATGATGAATACCTCGATGAAATCATTGAAATTCAGCTTTCAACGTTTTGGTGTCAATAAATGGTAACGTACCCTGTTATTGCTAAGAAAGCTCTGGAGATTTTCACACCGTTTGTTACAACATATCTTTGCGATCAATCCTCTTCGAGGATGCTGGACGTAAAAATGAAGAAAAGGAACATACTTTGTTGCGAAAATGACATGAGATTGGCATTTGCCAAGGTGAAGCCGCGCATTTCTGTACTGGTCTCTGAAAGGCAACAGCAGAAGTTACATTGATTTGCAGCAAATATTCATTATTATGTTTTTGTGTGAAAATCATGTTTTGATGAATTTGTTCTTTGAACACAGTGACGTTGTTGCACGGTTCATTTTGTGCACCAGTAAACTATGTTTTGAATTTGAAAACATCATATTTTATTTCTCCAATTACGAAGGGTTCGGTGAATGCGCATATGAAACTGGTGGGGTTCAGTACCTCCAACAAGGTTATGAACCACTGACTTAGGCTAAGCCGTCCTCGGTCATGCTAGGCACCATTCATTTATTACCATGGGCAGGGAAAGCATTGCACAGTGTTTATCTATTCAGCAGAAAGGACTAACATAAATCTCTGTGTAAACGTTATCTGTCTGTGATTGTATACAGTCTGTCACAGTAATAGTTTGGTGAAGAAATAAGGACTACATGGTGGAGGCTTTTTCTGGAGGCCCCACAAGACCCCCACCTGCATCTACCCCTCCACCCCAGTACCACCCAGACCTCTGGGGTCTTGAAGCTGAGGCTTGGCCTGGGCAGGAAAGGGGAGCAAGAGGATTCCTAGTCCTGGATACTACCTCTTTTCTAGACTTTGGAAGAGTAGTCAGTGCATCATGAGGAGACACATATTTCACAGACATTTCTTTAGATGTTTTTTGTTGTCTGTAATGTCCTATGTATATTTTTTAGAAAGGCACATTAGGCCACTTCTTCTCCTAAGTCAGGGGCCACGGGATGCTGAGCAGAGCAGTACCCCTTTCTCCTATCTCAGGGCAGGAGGGTAGAGGAGGGTGCCCCTGACTCCAAAGTGTTCCAGCAAGGGAAGTGGAGAGGGTTGAAGAGGTGAGAGTGGTGATGCTAGGGGTGAGGAGGTGTGAGGAGCTGACTCCAAAGCGATCGATGCCAGGAGGATTACTGTGAGAGATAAGAGAGCCAACTGGAAGCAGCCTCCCTAACGTGACAAACAATATCAGAGGCAGAGAGGCACAGAGAGGGAACTCTCTTTTCCTCCCCTGGTATTCGACTTGATGTTGTTTCAATGGTATGTGGAGAGAGAGTGGTGAAAGTGAAGGCATAGGTAGACTTTGAACATAACTTATTTGTTTGTAATATCACCCTCTCCTATCCTCTCTCTTTCTCCCTTACGTTCTCAGTGCTCGACTGCAAAAAGACTAAAAAGTAAACCAATATACTGCATGCTCTTCAAATCACGTTTGATTGGTTACATACACATATTTAGCAGATGTTATTGCGGGTGTAGCGAAATGCTTGTGTTCCTAGCTCGAGCAGTGCAGTAATATCTAACAATTCATGACAATACACACAGATCCAAAAGTAAAATAATGGTATTAAGAAATATATAAATATCAGGACAAGCAGAGTCCAGATTATAAATATACTGTATATACTGTATGTGGTGGGATGTATAGGCATTATAGACATTATGGACATTATGTGGATATAATATTTAGCATATCTGTAGAACACAGAACAGAATAGTACTTATACAGCAATAGTTAAATAGGATGGCATTGACTAGAATACATGATATACTGTACATATTAAATTATTAAAAGAGTATGCAAACATCTTTAAAAAGTGACCAGTGATCCTATGTGTATGTACATAGGGCAGCAGACTCTCAGGTGCAGGCTTGAGTAACTGGCTGGTAGCTGGCTAGTGACAAGTGATACGTTCAGGGTATAGTGCTGGGTGTAGGCCAGCTAGTGATGGCTATTTAACAGTGTGATGGCCTTGAGATAGAATTTGTTTTTCAGTCTGTCGGTCCCAGCTTAGATGCACCTGTACTGGCCTCGCCTTCTGGATGATAGCGGGGTGAACAGGCCGTGGCTCGGGTTGTTGATGTCCTTGATAATCTTTTTGGCCTTTCTGTGCCATTGGATGCTGTAGGCTGTGTGCCCCCGGTGATTCGTTGGGCAGACTGCACCTCCCTCTGGAGAGTCCTGCGATTGCAGGAATCGAACAAAACAAACATTTCTTGTGGAAGTGGGTCCTGGGAGTGCATTCTGACGAAGATCAGCAAAGGTAAGTGAAGATTTATAATGCTATTTATGACTTTTGTTGACTCCACAATTTGGAGGGTATGGCTTGCTTTTGTGTCTGGATGCTGTTCTCAGATGATTGAATATTGTGCATTTGCCGTAAAGCTTTTTTGAAATCTGACACAGCGATTGCATTAAGAAGTTTATCTTTAAATCTATGGAACTTTCATGAGTTTATGATGAAGATTTCTGTTATTTGATGTCGCTCTCTGCAATTTCTTTGGATGTTTTGGAGGCATTTCTGAACACGGCGCCAATGTATGCTGAGGTTTTTGGATGTAAATATGCAGTTTATCGCAAAAAACATACATGTATTGTGTAACATTGAGTCCTGAGAGTGTCATCTGATGAAGATCGTCAAAGGTTAGTGATTCATTTTATCTATATTTCTGCTTTTTGTGACATTCTTTGGTTGGAAAATGGCTGAATGCTTTCTATGACTAGTTGCTGACCTAACTTACGCTCTGCTTTCGCTGAAAAGCCTTTTTGAAATCGGACACTATGGTTGGATTAACGAGAAGTGTATCTTTAAAATGGTGTAAAATAC
This sequence comes from Oncorhynchus gorbuscha, assembly GCF_021184085.1. Taxonomy (NCBI): domain Eukaryota; kingdom Metazoa; phylum Chordata; class Actinopteri; order Salmoniformes; family Salmonidae; genus Oncorhynchus; species Oncorhynchus gorbuscha. The sequence continues at coordinate 39,338,564 of NC_060179.1, forward strand.
TTGTATGGTTGAGGAATTTTAATTATGAGATTTCTGTTGTTTTGAATTTGGCGGCCTGCAATTTCAATGGCTGTTGGTGAGGTGGAATGATCCCAGAGAGGTTAACCTGTCTAGCGGAACCCCCCCGCAACAGCCAGTGAAAGTATTTTTCACCGTTTTAAAGAGAAAATTCTCGTTAATCCAGTCACAGTGTCTGATTTCAAAAAGGATTTACAGTGAAAGCACCACAAACGATTACGTTAGGTCACCACCAAGCCACAGAAAAACACAGCCATTTTTCCAGCCAGAGAGGGGACTCACAAAAAGCAGAAATAGAGATAAAATTAATGACTAACCTTTGATGATCTTCATCAGATGACACTCATAGGACTTCATGTTACACAATGCATGTATGTTTTGTTTGATAAAGTTCATATTTATATTAAAATCTGAGTTTACATTGGTGCGTTATGTTCAGTAGTTCTAAAACATGCAGTGATATTGCAGAGAGCCACATCAATTTACAGAAATATTCATAATAAACATTGATAAAGATATGACTAATATACATGGAACTTTAGATAAACTTCTCCTTAATGCAACCTCTGTGTCAGATTTTAAAAAAACTTTACGGAGAAAGCAAACCATGCAATAATCTGAGTACAGCCATTAGACAACAAAGCAGCCAAAAAGATACATGCCATATTGGGTAGTCAACATTACTCAAAAATAGCATTTTAATTATTCACTTACCTTTGATGATCTTCATCAGAATGCACTCCCAGGAATCCCAGTTCCACCATAGATGTTTTATTTGTTCGATAATGTCCATCAGTTATGTCCAAATATCTTCTTTTCTTAGGGCGTTTGGTAAACAAATCCAAAAGCGCTTTCGGGTCGCACCGAACATCGGACGAAAAGTTCAAAAAGTTCCGTTACAGCCCGTAGAAACATGCCAAACTAAGTATGGAATCAATCATTAGGGTGTTTTTAACTAAACACTTCATTAATGTTCCAACCGGATTCCTTTGTCTGTACAAATGAAGTGGAACGTAACTACCTTTCACGTGAGCACGCCAGACCGAGGCTGCCAGACCACTTACTCAAAGAGCCCTCCTTTAGAGTAGAAACCTCAAAACAGGTTCTAAATACTGTTGACATCTAGTGGAAGCCTTGGGCAGTGAAACATTACTATTATCACCTTGTATCTTCAATGGGGGCTGAGTTGAAAAACTACAAACCTCAGATTTCCCACTTCCTAGTTGGATTTTTTCTCAGGTTTTTGCCTTCCATATGAGTTCTGTTATACTAACAGACATCATTCATACAGTTTGAGAAACTTCAGAGTGTTTTCTATCCAAATGTACTAATCATATGCATATTCTAGCTTTTACGGCTGAGTAGCAGGCAGCTTAATTTGGGCACGTTTTTCATCCAAGCTACCCAATACTGCCCCCTACCCCAAAGAAGTTAACACAGTGTCCAAAGAAGGGCCAGATGTATACAGAATGGTGTCATCTGCATAGAGGCGGATCAGAGAATCACCAGCAGCAAGAGCGACATCATTGATGCATACAGAGAAGAGAGTCAGTCCGAGAATTTAACCCTGTGGCACCCCCATAGAGACTGCATGAGGTCCGGACAACAGGCCCTCCGATTTGACACACTGAACTCTATCAGAGAAGTAGTTGGTGAACCAGGCTAGGCAATCATTTGAGAAACCAAGGCTGTTGAGTCTGCCAATAAGAATGTGGGGATTGGCAAAGTCAAAAGCCTTGGCCAGGTCGATGAATACGGCTGCACAGTAATGTCTCTTATCGATGGCGGTTATGATATCGTTTAGGACCTTGAGCGTGGCTGAGGTGCACCCATGACCAGCTCTGAAACCAGATTGCGTAGCGGAGAAGGTACTGTGGGATTCGAAATGGTCGGTAATCTGTTTGTTGACTTGGCTTTCAAAGACCTTAGAAAGGCAGGGTAGGATAGATATAGGTCTGTAGCAATTTGGGTCTAGAGTGTCTCCAGGGGACGAAGCGACGGCGGAGCCAGTTGAGAAAAACCCCATTGGGCGAATCACGTTGGTGGTCCAGTCGTGATGAGTCGACGAGGGTCCAAGCGAGTTGGCAAAAAGAGGTATTGTAGCACAAGTAGTGGTTGACGGACCTCTTTGGCTAGACGGGTTATGGGCCTAGCAAGGCTTGCTCCAGGCTAATTGGTTCTTGCTTCGGGACAGTGATGTTAGCCAGGAGTGGCCCCTCAAATAGCAGCTAGCTAGCTGCGATGATCCAGGTGAAGAAAATAAAAGGTTCAAAGCTTACAGTAGGAATCCGAAGTTATAGGTCCGATTTGCTTTGGTTTGAGTTGCACTGTGCAGACTGGCGAGAGTTATCCGTGCTAGAGGTGACTGATGAACACTAGCAGTGGCTAGCTGACTACTAGCTAGTAGTTTGTTAGCTGGCTAGCTTCTGTTGTGGTTCCGGTTCAGACAAAGGATCAGCAGGGCTCAGTATGATGGGTATAGTGGCCAAATAATTTGTCCGATGGGCCTCTTAAGTTAACAGTTCAATGTACTTTAGACAGCAGCGGGCCGTGGCTAACTAGTAGCCAGTTAACTGGTAGCCAGTTAGCTGGCTAGCTTTTGATCAGTTGATGAGTTCTTAAGTATAAAAATAGTAGATCCATACCACATTGGGTGAGGTGGGTTGTAGGAGAGTATATTCAGTCCATAGATAGAAAGAGATATTAAAATATATATATACAGTGGGGCAAAAAAGTATTTAGTCAGCCACCAATTGTGCAAGTTCTCCCACTTAAAAAGATGAGAGAGACCTGTAATGTTCATCATAGGTACACTTCAACTATGACAAACAAAATTAGAAAAAAATCCAGAAAATCACATTGAAGGATTTTTAAGGAATTTATTTGCAAATTATGGTGGAAAATCAGTATGTTTTGTTTCCTGAAACAAGTCAGATTTTGTTGTGGTACAGCCTGAAATATTTTTTTTCATATACACTTAATAACCCAAATTTGTTGAAAATGAAATACAGAAATATCTTGTTTTACATACAGTCCAGTCAAAAGTTTGGGCACCCTTGCTCATTCAAGGGTTTTTCTTTATTTTTACTATAACACAGAAGCCAGTCTCCCCCTCCCTTCCCATTCACCACTCCATCTCTCTATGCTAACATTGGTCTTGGACTCTCCTGCTTTCTATCCTGAACATGACCGGGTGTGTGATTTTTGCATTCTTAAACCACAAACTCCTCAGCACACCCCAAAACTAGCCCCCACATACACACAGACTGACAGGCAACCTGTCTATAAAAAGGTCATGGAAATATATTGTTAAATCAACATTCTACACTTCCACTGTTGTGTAGTTATGGTATTCCATAAACGTCAATTTTCTATTTCATTTCTGCTTTCGGGAAAATGAATTATATTCTGTATCAGTGCTATGAAATATACAGTACCTAGACTGTTTAGACTTTGACACATACAGCATGAGGGACTAATGTACACCACACATAGATCCCACCCACACACCAACTTAGCATTCTATTTATTGACGCTAGTATGTTTTACAGTGTGAGGCTGAGACCATATACATACGGTATATACCGGACATCATTGGTTGAGACACAGTGCTATTAAATAGACAGGAGACGCTGATTGAGCGACTCTGTTTGTTTGTAGAAATGTTGTACAAACAAAATGATGTTGTTAATGTTGTTGGGGACCAGCCTCAGCCTCAGTCCGTTCCCATGGGCCCTGGTCAAAAGTAATGCACTATGTAGGGAATACGGTGCCATGTGGGATGCACTGTCAGCCTTTGCCTCCTGATTCAATGTTCTTTAAGAATGAGAATAGCAGCCAAAGCATATGCCAGGCTAAAGCCACTGCTGTGTTGGGTTTAACCTGGCCATACTGGTTGCTGTTTTTGTTGGCTGTTAGTGTGTTGCCTCCTCTCTCAGACACAATATAGTATACCATACTATATACAGTCTGGGTACATTTAGCTCTTTACCTTCTTATTACACACACAGTATAGTATACCGTTTGGTCTTGATACCTTAGCTCTTTTTACTTACTCTCTTATTAAGTATACATAAAGCTGCAGGAAATGCAAAAAGAGAAAAAAGAGACCTTTTTCAACCCCACCTTCTTTATGCATCTGATATCCATAGACCACATGGACTTACCACAATAAATGTGGGTAAATATATCCATAGGAGACTTTCTTTACATTGTAGTCTGTACTCTATACTGTAAGCTCTGATTATTTGTCAACCAATGCACATTTTTCTGTGCTTTCCTGATTTCTGATTTGGGAGATTGAAAATGATAAAAGACGTACAGTAATAGCCTTGAAAATGATAAAAGACGTACAGTAATAGCCTGTCATAATTATACAGCTCGGAAGCAGAATAGTTAACATGTAAATGCTGTCAAAACACAACATCATACAGATGTAGGGTCTTATTTTGAGCCAGTTTGCTACAGCAGGAAAATGTGATTATTTTTATGTAGGGGTTGATCCATTTTTTGTTACGGTAAATCAAGTCTGACATTTAAGTGGAAATTACAAACTTCAGCAACAAAAAAATATAAAAAATAAGTAAATGACATTTGTATTCCCTTTAGTGCACTATGGGCTCTGGTCAAAATTAGTTTACTAAATAGGGGATAGGATGCCACTTGGGACATACATTTAATTTCTCAGTATTGTCCTCCTGGACTGTGCTACATGACATATCTGGGATGTTTTCTTCTCTTTAGCAGCTCTCCAATCTAGCGAGTCTCATAGGCTGCTGATTTACTATCTCAGTGATATGGCAGGCAGCTTGGCAGCCTCCCCAGTCCTCTGGTCTGATAGTATCTGGTACAACAAACACCAGCACAATATTTATCAAGACGCTTAGCCGACGCACATTCTTCTCTCCCTCTCACATCCTGTCTTCCCTCCCTCCCAAGGTCTCACAAACTCACTGCAAAAATGTACGTTGCTTCTGCATCTGAAACAGGCCAGACAAGGGTTCCTCTCTCTCGCTCTCTCTCCTCCTCCCTGCCTCCCTTCCTCCCTGCAAGGATCAGAGAGACATTGGACCAGCCCTGTCAAAGAGATCTCTCGCTCCGATGTCTGAGACATCCCAGGTAAAAACATAACTTTACCCAACGTAAAATGTGTCTAATCCCACCACTGAGCATGACAGCATATTAAGGAAACTCACACAGGCCTCCAAGAGAAGAACAACAATCTAGATACCCTTGTATTTATAGAGCTACTGTCACGCTATGGGTCAGCCTGGTTTCTCCCTTCTCTCCCAAATACAAAGAGATTAGTTAAAGTAGCATGTTCTTATAGGATTAAAACCGCACTGGTATTTCAATTGAGATGGTTACTACTTGGCAGACGGTAAGGTTACTTCTTGATTAGGGAAAAGTAGTACAACATTTCTGTGGGAACCTTTTCATAAAATCACTTCTAATACTCACGTTTGGCTGTGTAAGTTCATATATTTATTTTCAACCTTCAGCAAAAAATGGTTATCCAAATTCACTTTAAGAACAGTACTGTGGGTAGCCTACCCTAGGTTACAGGGGATGTGACAGATCCTGGTGTCGCCCTCGTGTCCCTGTCCTTCTGCCTAGGAGGCTGTATCACAGTTATCATCCCCCTCTCTAGGACTGACAACATGGAATCACCAGGGCTCTCGCTGTCTCTCTCTCTACCTCTCTGTCTTTCTCGTTCTACCAACCCTCTCTCTCTCTTATTCACTCTCCCTACCTCTCTCCCCCGCTCTTTCTCTCATCTACTGTACATAATTGGATCCAAATGGAGACAATTTGGGGCCACAGTTGTCTCCACATACACTCACAAGTATATTAGATACACCACCGTGGCTTGCTATATAAAGCAGTCAGACAGGCATTGAGTGTAGTTACTGTACGATTGAACGTTAAAATTGGCAAAACAAGTGATATCAGTGACTTTGAGCGTGCTATGATCGTTGGTGCCAGGCACGCCGGATCCAGTATCTTAATTAACGCCGTAGTACAACAGTGGTGTGCAGAACGACATCTCGGAATGCACAACTCGTCGGATGGGCTATTGCAGCAGAAGACCACACCAGGTTCCCCTCACATCAGCTAAAAACAAGAAGAAGAGGCTCCAGTGGGCAAGTGATCAATAACACTGGACAATTGCGGAGTGGAAAACACCGCCTGGTGTGGCATGCACAGTCCCCAGTCTTCAACCAAATATAACATGCTGTTGGCAGCATGCATGTACTGCCGTCCAATCTGCAGCAACTGCGTGATACCATCAGAATGGACAAACATCCCTGTGGAACATTTCTGACATTTCTGACGTGTAGAATGCCCCCAAGTATTCAGCCTGTTCTGGAGGCAATTGGGAGTCTGATCCGGTAGTAGATGGGTACCTAATAAACTGGCCAGTGAGTGCACATCAGTGGAGGATGGCTCATAATAATGGCCAGAACTGAGCAAATGGAATTGCATCAAACACATAGAAACCATGTGTGTGATGTATTTTATACCATTCCACTCATGCTGCTCCAGCCATTGCCACAAGCCTGTCCTCCCCAATTAAGGTGCCACCAACCTCCTGTGTTGTATATTCACAACACCAGGCATGGCCCACATAGAACCACACTGCCGCTTTGCTCTGCCGGCCTGGCCAGTCGACTCAAGGTCACATTACATTTCTTATTTTAGGAGGAAGCGTGAGGAAGTACATTGTAATTGAAAAAGGGTAGGCCACACTCACCTATACATTTCGAACTGACAAACTCTAAAATTATGAAAATGTTTGCATCTGGATAAATCTATATAGACCATACCTTAGTCCCAAATGGTGCCCATGGTCCTTGGTCAAATGTAGTGCACTATAAAGGGAATAGTGTGCTATTTGGAATGCAATCGTAGGGGGATGGTTTCTTCTGTACAATAACAAGCAGGAAATAAGATACTGCGGTGCTCAGCCACTGGTCACAACTGGAATAAGAGATCCTTTATTTAAAAAGAAGCAACACTTTCAGTTGTGGAAAAATGTCATTTTTCTCTACTTAACAGACAATGACTGTGCTGTCTGAACTTGTCGTTAAAGTGTTTATTGTAAGCTTGCGGCAAATAAATAAAATAATAATAATAATTAAAGACAGTATCATTGCTCTCTCATGAGAGACATGTATTAAATGTTCAATGGAAAACAATGTTCCACTTTTAGATGCCCTTAAGTCAAAATAATTATTCACAGAATCACTGTTTTCATACCGCCTGGGCTATACTGTCTAGGGATCTGAGGTATGTCTCTTCTCCTGTGAGATGGCGAGCGGCCTGTGTCCCAGCTTAAACCTCTGTGTCCGGTAGAAAGCTATTCATGTGCTTGAACACATGACAACAATTCTGAGAATGGCTCTCAAAACCACCAGATGTTTTAATATTTCAATGCCCATTTTCCACTCACAAATTGCAACACAGGTTGTATTCAAACACTATTAATCCTCTTTGTTACTATACACACCACTCAATGTGTAATTACAATGTAAGTACATCACTTTTGAGTATTGCTCAATAGTAACAAAGTAGTCTATATTTGCCCTAACTGATTTTCTCCCGGCCTGGCAACCTCAGTGTCATTATAGAACACCGGGGCCAGATTCTCAGAATCCCCATTATCCTAGTCTTTTTCCATTAGACACACCATTATTCCCGCAAAGTCAAAACCAAAACTGAAACTAAAATAAACACTGTTGCAATGCTTTAAAATGACTGTCTCTGACTGGGGCCACCGCTCCTAGTGTTTATGGCATCCACTTACATCTTTTTTTCCATTACTCCATCGGAGTCCATCAGTGTTGAGTGGACACAGGAAAGATCTCCTACTACCGTTGTTAATGCTCTCACAGAAGGCCACCTACTGGTGTAATAACATATTACTGTAACGTTTTACTGTAATAACGTATTACTGCTACAACAGTTTGGTTAGAGTTGATGATGCTTGCAGTGCTATCCCTCTCAAAGTAATATGTGTGCAATATGTAAGAGTACTGGACTAGACTACTCATCAGAAGCGCAGCTCCACACAGACTCCTGTCAGGGGTTTTCAGATGAGGAGGTGTTGGCATCTAGAGAAGGCCAAACCCTTGCCTGATGTCATCGTAGCGTTTCCAGGGACACGGGGGCGCCGGGCAAGGTCCGAGGGCAAGGGGTGAGGAGGAAAAGTTAAAAGCCATGTGTTTACACAGCGTCATCTCTCAGCACCTCCTTAAGTCACACAGACAGGCTACCGCTGCCACTGGATGACTTCAGTCTCTGATGAAGTCGGATGTTACTCCACTCACAGCTAAGAAAAGCTATAGGCTCTACAGCCTCTAATTTTCCATGTAGCCACTATCTTTTAACATCTTGCCTCTAGATTCTAAATTCAGCAAAAAAAGAAATGCCCCTTTTCCACGATCCTGTCTTTCAAAGATCATTTGTAAAAATACAAATAACTTCACAGATCTTCCTTGTAAAAGGGTTTAAACACTGTTTCCCATGCTTGTTCAATGAACCATAAACAATTAATGAACATGCACCTGTGGAACATTCGTTAAGACACTAACAGTTATGAAACTTAGGACATTAACCTGTTAAGCCTAGCCCTGTTTACTGCCCCTTCTGGAGGAATTGGGTACTCATATAAAACAGGATACATTTTTGTCAAAAGTTGCTAATATATGCATATAAAAAATATTATCAAATAGAAAACACTCTAAAGCTTCCAAAACCGTTTAAATTTTGTCTCTATGTAAAGCAGAAGTCTCAGGGCATGCATTCTCCCAAAGTCTCTCTTGTCATGGAAAAAGTTGGCCCAACTTTGAAGTCATCTTATACGCCTTCCCAAACAACTACCGCTCTGGGAACAGTCTGTATGTGTTCAGCGCGAAGCCTGCGTGCCGAAAGGTCTCGGTCACGCGAAAAAAAAGTGTACGATTATGCGCGCTCTGCTCCGGTGAAGTCTTTTCTTCAGGATCGATTAAAAGACATGTGTGTTTCGCTTCGTCCTCACAATTGCTGTACACCTTTATAACATGTTAAAGCTTAATTATGAACATAGTTTGACAAGTTTACTCGACATATAATATATATTTTCGACGTTTTGGTGCGCATCCACTTGAATTTTGCCTACATTTCGACCGAAATGTGGCTATTTTGAGAACCGAAAGACGCAGACTTGAAAACTAAACGCTGTTTTAGGAAGTATAATCCCTTCCAGGTCTTTTGATGGAAGAACAGCAAAGGTAAGGGAATATTTATGTGTTAATTTTGGGTTTCTGTCGACTCCAAGATAGAGGAGGCATAATGATACATTTGGAGCGCCGACTCCTAGTATAGCCTAGTGAACTCAACCTGTAACGTTAAAAATAAATGTAACACAGCGATTGCATTTAGAAGAAGTGTATCTTCCTATACATATGTAAAACATGCATATTTAGTCAAAGTTTATGATGTGTATTCGTAGCTAGCTACATAGCTAGCTACATAGCCGTCTTTGTATCAAAGATAATTGTGTAGTCTAGAGCGATTTTCTAGGTTAGCTAGCCAGCTATTGTCGTTCTTTTAACGCAACGTAACGTAATCAACACTGCTAGCTAGCCAGCTAGCCCCCGAATAGCAGCACTGTCGAAACTATTACACTCAATGGAACGACTTGATTAGTGTAGTGTCAACAACGCAGCCACTGCCAGCTAGCCTACTTCAGCAGTACTGTATCATTTTAATCATTTTAGTCAATAAGATTCTTGCTACGTGAGCTTAACTTTCTGAACATTCGAGACGTGTAGTCCACTTGTCATTCCAATCTCCTTTGCATTAGCGTAGCCTCTTCTGTAGCCTGTCAACTATGTGTCTGTCTATCCCTGTTCTCTCCTCTCTGCACAGACCATACAAACGCTCCACACCGCGTGGCCGCGGCCACCCTAATCTGGTGGTCCCAGCGCGCACGACCCACGTGGAGTTCCAGGTCTCCGGTAGCCTCTGGAACTGCCGATCTGCGGCCAACAAGGCAGAGTTAATCTCAGCCTATGCCTCCCTCCAGTCCCTCGACTTCTTGGCACTGACGGAAACATGGATCACCACAGACAACACTGCTACTCCTACTGCTCTCTCTTCGTCCGCCCACGTGTTCTCGCACACCCAGAGAGCTTCTGGTCAGCGGGGTGGTGGCACCGGGATCCTCATCTCTCCCAAGTGGTCATTCTCTCTTTCTCCCCTTACCCATCTGTCTATCGCCTCCTTTGAATTCCATGCTGTCACAGTTACCAGCCCTTTCAAGCTTAAAATCCTTATCATTTATCGCCCTCCAGGTTCCCTCGGAGAGTTCATCAATGAGCTTGATTCCTTGATAAGCTCCTTTCCTGAGGACGGCTCACCTCTCACAGTTCCGGGCGACTTTAACCTCCCCACGTCTACCTTTGACTCATTCCTCTCTGCCTCCTTCTTTCCACTCCTCTCCTCTTTTGACCTCACCCTCTCACCTTCCCCCCCTACTCACAAGGCAGGCAATACGCTCGACCTCATCTTTACTAGATGCTGTTCTTCCACTAACCTCATTGCAACTCCCCTCCAAGTCTCCGACCACTACCTTGTATCCTTTTCCCTCTCGCTCTCATCCAACACCTCCCACACTGCCCCTACTCGGATGGTATCACGCCGTCCCAACCTTCGCTCTCTCTCCCCCGCTACTCTCTCCTCTTCCATCCTATCATCTCTTCCCTCTGCTCAAACCTTCTCCAACCTATCTCCTGATTCTGCCTCCTCAACCCTCCTCTCCTCCCTCTCTGCATCCTTTGACTCTCTATGTCCCCTATCCTCCAGGCCGGCTCGGTCCTCCCCTCCCGCTCCGTGGCTCGATGACTCATTGCGAGCTCACAGAACAGGGCTCCGGGCAGCCGAGCGGAAATGGAGGAAAACTCGCCTCCCTGTGGACCTGGCATCCTTTCACTCCCTCCTCTCTACATTTTCCTCCTCTGTCTCTGCTGCTAAAGCCACCTTCTACCACTCTAAATTCCAAGCATCTGCCTCTAACCCTAGGAAGCTCTTTGCCACCTTCTCCTCCCTCCTGAATCCTCCTCCCCCCCCCTCTCTGCAGATGACTTCGTCAACCATTTTGAAAAGAAGGTCGACGACATCCGATCCTCGTTTGCTAAGTCAAACGACACCGCTGGTTCTGCTCACACTGCCCTACCCTGTGCTCTGACCTCTTTCTCCCCTCTCTCTCCAGATGAAATCTCACGTCTTGTGACGGCCGGCCACCCAACAACCTGCCCGCCTGACCCTATCCCCTCCTCTCTTCTCCAGACCATTTCCGGAGACCTTCTCCCTTACCTCACCTCGCTCAACAACTCATCCCTGACCGCTGGCTACGTCCCTTCCGTCTTCAAGAGAGCGAGAGTTGCACCCCTTCTGAAAAGACCTACACTCGATCCCTCCGATGTCAACAACTACAGACCAGTATCCCTTCTTTCTTTTCTCTCCAAACCTCTTGAACGTGCCGTCCTTGGCCAGCTCTCCCGCTATCTCTCTCTGAATGACCTTCTTGATCCAAATCAGTCAGGTTTCAAGACTAGTCATTCAACTGAGACTGCTCTCCTCTGTATCACGGAGGCGCTCCGCACTGCTAAATCTAACTCTCTCTCCTCTGCTCTCATCCTTCTAGATCTATCGGCTGCCTTCGATACTGTGAACCATCAGATCCTCCTCTCCACCCTCTCCGAGTTGGGCATCTCCGGCGTGGCCCACGCTTGGATTGCATCCTACCTGACAGGTCGCTCCTACCAGGTGGCGTGGCGAGAATCTGTCTCCTCACCACGCGCTCTCACCACTGGTGTCCCCCAGGGCTCTGTTCTAGGCCCTCTCCTATTCTCGCTATACACCAAGTCACTTGGCTCTGTCATAACCTCACATGGTCTCTCCTATCATTGCTATGCAGACGACACACAATTAATCTTCTCCTTTCCCCCTTCTGATGACCAGGTGGCGAATCGCATCTCTGCATGTCTGGCAGACATATCAGTGTGGATGACGGATCACCACCTCAAGCTGAACCTCGGCAAGACGGAGCTGCTCTTCCTCCCGGGGAAGGACTGCCCGTTCCATGATCTCGCCATCACGGTTGACAACTCCATTGTGTCCTCCTCCCAGAGCGCTAAGAACCTTGGCGTGATCCTGGACAACACCCTGTCGTTCTCAACTAACATCAAGGCGGTGGCCCGTTCCTGTAGGTTCATGCTCTACAACATCCGCAGAGTACGACCCTGCCTCACACAGGAAGCGACGCAGGTTCGAATCCAGGCACTTGTCATCTCCCGTCTGGATTACTGCAACTCGCTGTTGGCTGGGCTCCCTGCCTGTGCCATTAAACCCCTACAACTCATCCAGAACGCCGCAGCCCGTCTGGTGTTCAACCTTCCCAAGTTCTCTCACGTCACCCCGCTCCTCCGCTCTCTCCACTGGCTTCCAGTTGAAGCTCGCATCCGCTACAAGACCATGGTGCTTGCCTACGGAGCTGTGGGGAACGGCACCTCAGTACCTCCAGGCTCTGATCAGGCCCTACACCCAAACAAGGGCACTACGTTCATCCACCCCTGGCCTGCTCGCCTCCCTACCACTGAGGAAGTACAGCTCCTGCTCAGCCCAGTCAAAACTGTTCGCTGCTCTGGCCCCCCAATGGTGGAATAAACTCCCTCACGACGCCAGGACAGCGGAGTCAATCACCACCTTCCGGAGACACCTGAAACCCCACCTCTTTAAGGAATACCTAGGATAGGATAAGTAATCCTTCTCACCCCCCCTTTAATATTTAGATGCACTATTGTAAAGTGACTGTTCCACTGGATGTCATAAGGTGAATGCATCAATTTGTAAGTCGCTCTGGATAAGAGCGTCTGCTAAATGACTTAAATGTAAATGTAAATGATGTATTCCTTGTTAGCTGACGTTATCTGCCGGAGCTATTTCATTTCTCCTGACATTTTAGTAGCATTTTTTGAACGATGCGTCATTGTAAACAGAGATTTATGGATATAAATAAATGAATGTACTGTGTAACATGTTATATTACTGTCATCTGATGAAGATTTCAAAATGTTAGTGAAATTATTATTTTTTGAATCCTGCGTTTGTTGATTGCATATTTTTTCCTACATGGCTATGCTAATGTGCTATGTCTGCGGTGGTGGTTTGACATAAATATGTGCTATGTTTTCGCCGTAAAACATTTTAGAAATCTGACTTGTTGCCTGGATTCACAACGAGTGTAGCTTTAATTCAATACCCTGCATGTGTATTTTAATGAACGTTTGAGTTTTAACTAATACTATTAGCATTTAGCGTAGCGCATTTGCATTTCCAGAGCTCTAGATGGGACGCCTGCGTGCCAGGTAGGAGCAAGAGGTTAAAGAGGCCTTTCTACTGACTCGGCACGTTCACGCAGATGAGCAGAGATGCTGGGCATTTTTTTTTCTTTTTCAGAGTAGAAGTTAGAGGCTAGGCATGCATGCTAGACATGCTGCAAGGAGGCATGAGGACTGCAGATGTGGCCAGGTGTTGCAATGTCCTTACTATGAGATGCCTAAGACAGCGCTACAGGGAGAGAGGGTGGACAGCTGATCATCTGTCTTTAGCTGTCACAGCTCTCGTCGTAATGAGGATCAGACCAAAACGCAGAGTGATAAGTGTTCATGATTCTTTATTAACCAAAACACTTGAACAAAATAACAAAGTGAAAAAAACGAAACAGTTCTGTAAGGTGCATAAACTATATCGAAGACAACTACCCACAAAACACAGGTGGGAAAAAGGCTGACTAAGTATGATTCCCAATCAAAGACAACGATAGACAGCTGTCCCTGATTGAGAACCATACCTGGCCAAAACATAGAATTAAAGAAACTAGAATGCCCACCCTAGTCACACACTGGCCTAAGCAAAATAGAGAATAAAAGCCTCTCTATGGCCAGGGCGTGACAGTAGCTTCTAACGTCTCGACTGGCTTTGAATTTGTATTCAAATTCTAGATTAGCTTCTATCTTACCTTTAGTTTCTCTTGCCTTTAGTTTCTATCTTCTTGATTCTAGCCTCTAACTTCTATTCTAGCCTCTCAGAGCCCTTAGCACAGGCCAAGGCCAGATTGCTATGGTGAAGAATATTTGGGGTCTTTGTGCTGCCAATCAACCCTGAGAGGGTATAGGTTCAATGAAAACAAATTCAATTCGCTATTAACCGGTTAAGACTCTAGGGGCAGTATTTCATTTTTGGATAAAAAGACGTGCCCATTTTTAGCGCAATATTTTGTCACCAAAAGATGCTCGACTATGCTTGGAATTGATAGTTTTGGAAAGAAGACACTCTGACGATTCCAGAACTGCAAAGATTTTCACTGTGAGTGCCTTAGAACAAAACCTACAGGCAAAACCAAGATGTTTGAGCGACCAGGAAATCAACAGGATTTCTGATGGCACGTTTTTCATGATCGCCTTATATGGCTGTGAATGCGACAGGAATGAACGGACACTTCCTATCGTTTCCCCAAGGTGTCTGCAGCATTGTGACGTATTTGTAGGCATATCATTGGAAGATTGACCATAAGAGACTACATTTACCAGGGGTCCCGCACGGTGTCTGTGTGGAAATTGGTGCGCAAAAGTCGCCTACCAGTATTTTTCCATCCGAATCTGAGAACAATGCAGGCTTCCAGGAATGGCATTTCAATGAAGAGATATATGACAAAACACCTTGAGGATGGATTCAAACAACGTTTTCCATGTTTCAGTCGATATTATGGAGTTAATTCGGAAAAAAGTTTGACGTGTAGGTGACTGAATTTTCGGTTAGTTTTGGTAGCCAAATGCATAGTAACAAAACGGAACGTTGTGTCCTACACAAGCATCTTTCAGGAAAAACTGGACATCTGCTATGTAACTGAGAGTCTCCTCATTGAAACATCTGAAGTTCTTCAAAGGTAAATTATTTTATTTGATCCCTTTGCTGGTTTTTGTGAATATGTTGCGTGCTAAATGCTAACGCTAAATGCTAAGCTAGCTATCTCCACTCTTACACAAATTATTGATTTTCTCTGGTTCTAAAGCATATTTTGAAAATCTGAGACGACAGGATTGTTAAGAAAAGGATAAGCTTGAGGATAGGCATATTTATTTCATTTCATTTGCGATTTTTAGAAATCGCTAACGTTGCGTTATGGTAATGAGCTTGAGGCTATGATTACGCTACCGAATACGGTGTGGGTAGGACTAACAGGTTAAACAATTGCCTCACAATGTATTCAGTTGTACAAATGGATACATCCATAATGGCTAATCCCTGGCTGTGACCCCACTCTTCTAGGGTGTCTCAGGAGGGGTTGAAATATGAAAAAACACATTTCCATTTCAAATATCACATTCGTACATGTTACCTACTTGTACATACAGTGAAACAGGTCAAATATAAGCACCCCTATTTCACATTGAATACATATTAGGACGGCAAAATTAAATAGCTGCCAAGGACTGGGGGAAAATACATATCAGATTGCATAGGAAAAAAACGAAGCGTATGACCATATCCGAGTTTGTGTGCTATGCACCGGTTAAGTTACAGTAATGTTTACAGTTCCCTGAAGAGGGTAAATCTGAGCATAATCAGGTCTCATTTCAGTTTTACGGAATTTAAAGCTTTAATCCAAATGCAAATGACTTACGCTATCAGGTTTCAGGTATGACCCAGATGCAAACAGTGTCAAATAAACAAACTTTTATTTCTAGTACAGGGGTAGGCAAATGACAGGTCAAAGGCAGGCAGAGGTCAGTAATCCCTAGAGGTCGGGGCAAGGTATACAACGGGAGGCAGGCTCAGGGTCAGGGCAGGCAAAAAGGTCAAAACCGTGAATGCCTAGAAAACAGGAGCAAGAATAGACAGGAGCAAGGGAACAAACCCTGGTAGGTTTCACAAAACAAACTGGCAACAGACAAACAGTGAAAACAGGTATAAATACACTGAGGATAATGGGAAAGATGGGCGACACCTGGAGGGGGGTGGAGACAAATCACAAAGGAGACAAAGGAAACAGGAGACAAAGGAAACAGGAGACATGGTTTTAACTCTGGACACATGGAAGGTGGAATGCATACGGAGGGTACGGAGAGTACGGGGCAACAGAAGATGAACAGCAGAGTGACTAATGACCTTGGAGATGGAAAAGGTTCCGATAAACTGGGGGGAGAGTTTGCGGGGTTCCACTTGGAGGGGCAGATGCCCGAGACAATACCGGAGTCCAGTGGTGATCCGCTTGTCGTCGATACCTGTAGGTGTTCTTGAGTGCAGACCAGGCTCTCCTCCTTGTATGACGACAGTGGCGGACAAACATCTGGGCTGAAGGTCTGCCGTCCTCTTCTTGCTCAGGGAGGAGCGGGGGTTAATACCCCAGGGAACACTCAAAGGGTGATATGCCCCTGGCAGAACAGGGAAGGGTGTTGCGGGCATATTCGACCCACACAAGCTGCTGGCTCCAGGTGGTTGGGTTGGCGGAAACAATGCAGCACAGAGTAGTTTCTAGGTCCTGGTTGGCTTGCTCAGACTGGCCGTTGGACTGGGGGTGGTACCCGGAGTAAAGGCTGGCCAACGACCTAATGAGGGTGCAGAACGCCTTCCAGAACTGGGACAAGAACTGAGGACCCCGGTTGGAGACTATGTCTACTGGCAGTCCATGAAACCGGAAGACATGCTGCACCTTGAGCTTGGCCGTCTCTTTGGCAGAGGGAAGATTGGGGAGAGGAATGAAGTGGGCGGCATTGGAAAACCGATCCACTGCGGTCAGGATGGCGGTGCTGCCATCAGATGGGGGAGACCTATGACAAAGTCTAGGGAGATGTGAGACCAAGGATGGTGAAGGACAGGCAGAGGTTGGAGGAGACCAGCTTCAGCTTGCTGAGGAGTCTTGTCCTGGGCACAGACCGTGCAAGCGGCAACTAATGCGGAGACATCAGGAACCATGGCAGGCCACCAAAACTGTCGCCAGGGTCCAATGGGGCCCGGGTGGCAGGCCCACTCTAGGACCGAGGAGCAGACCATGTTAGGAACAAATATCCAATTATCTGGGCCTCCCTGGCGTTCAGCTTTGAACGCTGCGCCTCATCCCTCTCACCTTCCTAGGATCCATCACTCCCTGCAGCAATAATGTAACCCCGAATGGGGATGGTGGAGCGTTGGAATTTGCACATCTCTGCTTTTACAAAATGCTGGTTCTCCAGGAGGCATTGGAGAACATGTCGGACGTGGAGGACGTGTTCTTGGGAGGAGCGGAAGAAGACGAGGATGTCATTGAGTTAGATGAACCGGTTCAACATGTCGCTGAGAATATCATGTCATTAACCAGAGCCTGGAACACAGCAGGGGCATTGATAAGGCCAAATGGCATGACCAGATATTCGTAGTGACTGCTGGCCATGTTGAAGGCAGTCTTCCACTCGCCCCCTTCCCATATTCGCACCAGGTGGAACACAGTGGCTCCCTGGAGCGGCTCGAAGGCCGAGGAGATGAGGTAGTGGGTAGCAGTTCTTCACCGTGATGACGTTGAGACCCAGTAATGAATGCACGGGTGCTGTGTTTTGTCCTTCTCCACAAAGAACTGTGTATCTGCGGAGGAGGCAGAAGGATGGATGAAATCAAATCAAGTTTATTTATATAGCCCTTCTTGCATCAGCTGATATCTCAAAGTGCTGTACAGAAACCCAGCCTAAAACCCCAAACAGCAAGCAATGCAGGTGTAGAAGCACGGTGTCTAGGAACAGAGAGTAAAAGGAGCAGATTTCTGGGCACGGTAGAATATATTCAAGGCATAATGTACAGACAAAGGTATAGTATGATGTGAATACAGTGGGGGTAAACCTGTGCATATAGTGATAATGAAAGAGATATTGTCTCTAGAAATAGCATTTAAACCAGGTGATGTCATTGCGTGTGTGGGGGGTGGAACTAAATTGTTAGCCGAGGCGTGTTGAGCAGTGCTAGAGGCTCTACAGTAGAATAAAACAATAGTTACAAACCAGAACAGCAATCGACACGACATGGTGACATAAGGGAAAGGCATGCGTAGCCGGATTATCATACAAGTCCAGTGCGTGGCTTCAAGCAGCTAGCGGCACGGGGCTAGCAGGCTAACATAAAGGCCTTAGAGGAATGACGCGACGGAGGGAAGTCTGTTGTGCCCCCCTCGTGCAGTTACATCAGCGGACGGATCAGCAGGTCTCCGTGTGGTAAACCAGGCCAATTGGCAAAATATGTTTAGTGGCCGAAGAAATATGTCCGAAGGGCCTCTTAAGTCAGCAGTCCAATGTGCTTAAGATAGCTAGCAGGCAGCAGACTAGCGGCTGTGCTTTCAGGGATCGTTAGCTGCTATAATTCCAGGTGGAAAAAATATATTTAAAAAATCATAATAAAAATGTTTCAAAAACAAAATTGGTTCAGAGCTTGCGGTAGGAATCCGGAGATATCGAGAAGAATAAGTCCGACGAGCTCTGGTTCGTGTCACGCAGAACAGACTGGCGAGAGTTGTCCGGGATAATGGTAGCTGATGACCGCTAGCAAAGGATAGCTGACTGCTAGCTAGTGGCTTCAGAATATATTCGATGGGCCTCGTAAGCCAACAGTCCGTTGTGCTCTAGACAGCTAGCATTCAGGGGATGTTAGCTAAGAAGGTCGGAAGGTGAGAAGGTTCAGAGCTTGCGATAGGAATCCGGGGATATGGAGAGAGAAAAAAATAGGTCCAGTATGCTCTGGTTGAATTGCGTTGTACAAACTGGTGAGAGCTTTCCGAGCTAAGGTTAGCTGATGACCGTTAGCTGGCTAGTTAGCTGGCTAGTTTATATTGGAGAGCTTCCAGTAAGAGGCAAAGAAAAATACGTGAGAGAAAAAGCAGGTCCTTTAGTTATGGATGTGCATGCACTTCCCAGGGCTTCCACTAGATGTCACCATCTTTAGATCCTAGTTTTAAGATTATACTATAAAGGAGGGGCTCATGAGACCCCTTTTAGTGAGTGGTCTGTCAGAGCGCCTCAGTCTCATGAAGTGCGTATCCGTTCCTAGGAAACCATGCGTGTTATTTCTTACATTGGTTTCTTACATTACCCAGGTCATCTTAGGTTTCATGACACACAGTCGAGAACAACTACTGAATATAAGAGCAGCGTCAACTCACCATCAGTACGACCAAGAATATGACTTTCGCAAAGCGGATCCTGTGTTCTGCCTTTCATCCTGGGACAACGGAATGGATCCCAGCCGGCGACCCCAAAAAATACTTTGTAAGAGGGAAACGAAACGGTCTTCTGGTCAGACTCCGACAAAAACAAACATCTTTCTGGTAAGAAGAGGGGCGGGGGCGTATGCTTTATGGTTAACGACACATGGTGTGGTCACAACCACATACAGGAACTCAAGTCTTTCTGTTCACTTGATTTAGAATTCCTCACAATCAAATGTCGACCGCATTATCTACCAAGGGAATTCTCTTCCATTATAATCACAGCCGTATATATTCCCCCCCAAGCAGACACATCGATGGCTCTGAACAAACTTTATTTGACTCTTTGCAAACTGGAATCCACATGTCCTGAGGCTGCATTCATTATAGTTGGAGATTTTAATAAGGCTAATCTGAAAACAAGACTCCCTAAATTGTATCAGCATATCGATTGCGCAACCAGGGCTGGTAAAACCTTGGATCATTGCTATTCTAACTTCCGCGACACATATAAGGCCCTCCCCCGCCCTCCTTTCGGAAAAGCTGACCACGACTCCATTTTGTTGCTCCCTGCCTACAGACAGAAGCTAAAACAAGAAGCTCCCGCGCTGAGGTCTTTTCAACGCTGGTCCGACCAATCTGATTCCACGCTCCAAGACTGCTTCCATCACGTGGACTGGGATATGTTTCGTATTGCGTCAAACAACAACAATGACGAATACGCTGATTCGGTGAGCGAGTTCATTAGAACGTGCGATTAAAACATTCCCAAACCAGAAACCGTGGATTGATGGCAGCATTCGCATGAAACTGAAAGCGCGAACCACTGCTTTTAATCAGGGCAAGGTGATCGGAAACATGACCGAATACAAACAGTGTAGCTATTCCCTCCGCAAGGCAATCAAACAAGCTAAGCCTCAGTATAGAGACAAAAGTAGAATCGCAATTCAACGGCTCAGACACGAGGTATGTGGCAAGAAAAGAAAGAAAACCAACCCAGTCACGGACCAGGATGTCTTGTTCCCAGGCAGACTAAATAACTTTTTTGCCCGCTTTGAGGACAATACAGTGCCAAAGACACGGCCCGCAACCAAAACATGCGGACTCTCCTTCACTGCAGCCGAGGTGAGAAAAACATTTAAACGTGTTAACCCTCGCAAGGCTGCAGGCCCAGACGACATCCCCAGCCGCGCCCTCAGAGCATGCGCAGACCAGCTGGCTGGTGTGTTTACGGACATATTCAGTCAATCCTTATCCCAGTCTGCTGTTCCCACATGCTTCAAGAGGGCCACCACTTTTCCTGTTCCCAAGAAAGCTAAGGTAACTGAGCTAAACAACTTCCGCCCCGTAGCACTCACTTCCGTCATCATGAAGTGTTTTGAGAGACTAGTCAAGGACCATATCACCTCCACCCTACCTGACACCCTAGACCCACTGCTTACCGCCCAAATAGGTCCACAGACGATGCAATCTCAACCACACTGCACACTGCCCTAACCCAACAGGACACGAGGAATACCTATGTGAGAATGCTGTTCATCGACTACAGCTCAGCATTTAACACCATAGGTCTCGACCCTGCCCTGTGCAACTGGATACTGGACTTCCTGACGGGCCGCCCCCAGGTGGTGAGGGTAGGTAACAACATCTCCACCCCTCTGATCCTCAACACTGGGGCCCCACAAGGGTGCGTTCTGAGCCCTCTCCTGTACTCCCTGTTCATCCACGACTGTGTGGCCATGCACACCTCCAACTCAATCATCAAGTTTGCGGACGACACAACAGTGGTAGGCTTGATTACCAACAATGACGAGACGGCCTACAGGGAGGAGGTGAGGGCCCTCGGAGTGTGGTGTCAGGAAAATAACACACTCAACGTCAACAAAACTAAGGTGATGATTGTGGACTTCAGGAAACAGCAGAGTGAACACCCCCCTATCCACATCGATGGGACAGTAGTGGAGAGGGTAGTAAGTTTGAATGTCCTCGGTGTACACATCACAGACAAACTGAATTGGTCCACCCACACAGACAGCATCGTGAAGAAGGCGCAGCAGCGCCTCTTCAACCTCAGGAGGCTGAAGAAATTTGGCTTGTCACCAAAAGCACTCACAAACTTCTACAGATGCACAATCGAGAGCATCCTGTCGGGCTGTATCATCGCCTGGTACGGCAACTGCTCCGCCCACAATCGTAAGGCTCTCCAGAGGGTAGTGAGGTCTGCACAACGCATCACCGGGGGCAAACTACCTGCCCTCCAGGACACCTACACCACCTGATGTCACAGGAAGGCCATAAAGTTTATCAAGGACAACAACCACCCGAGTCACTGCCTGTTCACCCCACTATCATCCACTGTTAACCTCTAGCGTCGAGCAATCCCGTATCCAGGAGCGTAATCATAGCCTCAAGCTCACTATTATAATGCAACGTTTCCTATTCATGAAAATCGCAAATGAAATGAAATAAATATATTCAAACACAAGCTTAGCCTTTTGTTAACAACACTGTCATCTCAGATTTTCAAAATATGCTTTAATCAAAGCTACACAAGCATTTGTGTAAGAGTATTGATAGCCTAGCATAGCATTAAGCCTAGCATTCAGCAGGCAACATTTTCACAAAAACAAGAAAAGCATTCAAATAAAATCAATTACCTTTGAAGAACTTTGGATATTTTCAATGATGAGACTCTCAGTTAGATAGCAAATGTTCAATATTTCCCAAAATATTATTTGTGTAAGAGAAATAGCTCTGTTTTGTTCATCACGTTTGGCTAAGAAAACCCCCGAAAATGCAGTCAACACAATGCCAAACCTTTTTCCAAATTAGCTCCATAATATTGACAGAAACATGGCAAACGTTGTTTAGAATCAATCCTCAAGGTGTTTTTCACAATTCTATTCGATGAAAAATCATTCCTTGCAGTCGGTTTCTCATCCGAGGCAAACAAAAAAATATTGCAGCTGGAGATTACGCAATAATTGCGACGGAGGACACCAAGCTGGTAGATGTAGTGTCTTATGGTCAATCTTCCAATGATATGCCTACAAATACGTCACAATGCTGCAGACACCTTAGGGAAAACGTGGAAAAGGTAAGCTGACACCTAGCTCCTCCACAGCCATATAAGGAATCATTGCCATGAGGCGGTTTCAAAAAATGCTGCACTTCCTGATTGTATTTTTATCTGGGTTTTTTCTGTAACATCAGTTTTGTGGCACTCACAGACAATATTTTTGCAGTTTTGGAAATGTCAGAGTGTTTTCTTTCCAAAGCTGTCAATTATATGCATAGTCGAGCATATTTTCGTGACAAAATATCTTGTTTAAAACGGGAACGTTTTTCATCCAAAAATTTAAATAGTGCCCCCTATATCCAAGAAGTTAAATAGCCACTACTAACATTGAGTGGCTGCTGCCAACACACTGACTCAACTCCAGCCACTTTAACCTGTTGCGACGAGCAATCCCGTATCCGGGATCCTATTTATAGCCTCAAGCTCATTACCATAACGCAACGTTAACTATTCATGAAAATCGCAAATTAAATGAAATAAATATATTTGCTCTCAAGCTTAGCCTTTTGTTAACAACACTGTCATCTCAGGTTTTCAAAATATGCTTTTGAACCATAGCTAAACAAGCATTTGTGTAAGAGTATTGATAGCCTAGCATAGCATTAAGTCTAGCATTCAGCATGCAACATTTTCACAAAAACAAGAAAAGCATTCAAATAAAATCATTTACCTTTGAAGGACTTCAGATGTTTTCAATGAGGAGACTCTCAGTTAGCAAATGTTCAGTTTTCCCAAAATATTATTTGTGTAGGACAAATCGCTCCGTTTTGTATGTAAACTCAGATTTTTGGATATAAATAAGCACATTATCGAACAAAACATACATGTATTGTGTAACATGATGTCCTATGAGTGTCATCTGATGAAGATCATCAAAGGTTAGTGATTCATTTTATCTATATTATATCTGTATTGTATTATATCTGCTTGTTGTGACTCTCTTTGGCTGGAAAATGGCTGTGTGTGTTTTTGTGACTTGAATATGACCTATCATAATCATATGTGGTGCTTTCGCTGTAAATCATTTTTGAAATCAGACAGAATGGGTAGATTAAGCCCTCTGAAAGCACAAGTGATATGAAACACCAACTATTCATTAATATGCTGTAATGTGTAAACTCTTTACCTAGCAGACAACCTGCTTGCACCAATCCCTTGTAATTACAGTAAAATATTGAAATACAAACCCCTCCCCTCATTTATTCCGATTCCGGTAGCATTCACTTTATAACAGTATAACACAGTACATTTTATGGTATTGTACTTTCTGTCATTACACAGTATTTGCTTTGATATTTATATTACATTAGGTGTACAGAATTAAAGTATTACAGTATTAAATACAGAATTTGACTTTCCACTGAGCTGCCTGTAAATTACTGTCAAATTCATGATAACCCCTTTATAGTGTAGGGAATAAGGTGTCATTTGGAACACAGGCTGAATACTCTGTAGAGCCAGGGCATTTCTGTGGGCCATTAGTTTATACCTCATTAGACCAGAGAGAGATGAACATTCATTTTCCACAGTAGGTCAAAGATCACAGCACCCAACCAATTTGTAAAATTTGACAATTGCTTGCCCTGTCATTCCTAGGCATAGGGAGACTAGAGAGCTGGGATGTTGCTTTGTTTTACTGTGTAAAGGGAGTAAGATAATATTTAGCATATGCGTTGGAGGGGAGGCTAGGAGAAGAGACATACACACACACAGACACACACAGACAGACACAGTGACTGAGATTGGGAAAACAAGCAGCAACATCTCCTCCCCTGCATATTCCTCCGAGGGCACAGTCAGAGATGGAGTTGGTGGCATGGCATGGGGTGGCAAGAAGGTGGTATGATATGGTGATATGCCCAGAGCAAGTCTCTATCAATGAGGTTGCAAAACCACTAAATGCGATAACATTTATAACTTAAAATACATTTCATGAATAACAAGTAAGTTAATATTTATTTATTCATATTTTATTAATGGTTTTCTAAAGCTTATTCCTGAAAGTTACCAGTGTTACCTTGCATGCTCTTTAGGACTACAGCCACATAGCAGCTTCATCAGCAGATCCCTCTCCTTTTTCTCCATCACCATCATTACCTTTGAGTTTTTTCCTTTTTACATTTTAGTCATTATGTAATGGTTGTCTTGGGTGGAAGAATGAGAGGACCAAAGCGCAGCGTGGTTCGTGTTCATCTTATTTAATAATAATCAAAACTGAACACTGAATAACAAAAACAACAAAGAAACAACCGAAACAGTTCTGTCTGGTGCAGACACACAAAGACTGAAAATAACCACCCACAAAACACTATAGAAAACAGGCTACCTAAATATTGTTCTCAATCAGGGACAACACTTGACAGCTGCGTCTGATTGAGAACCATATCAGGCCAAACACAGAAATAGAAAATCATAGAAAAACTAACATACACAACCCACCCAACTCAAGCCCTGACCATGCTAAAACAAAAGGCAAAAACAAAGGAACTAAGGTCAGAACGTGACAGTACCTCCCACCCCAAAGGTGCGGACTCCGGCCGCAAAACCTAAACCTATAGGGGAGGGTCTGGGTGGGTGTCTGTCCGCGGTGGTGGCTCTGGCACGGGACGTGGACCCCATTCCACCATAGTCCTTCTCCGCCTCTCTACCTTCCTCCGTGGCCTCTTTAACGTGGCGACCCTCGCCGCCAACCTCGGACTGAAGACCCAAGCCACGGGTCCTGAATGGACGGGAGATTCCAGCAGCGCCGGACAGGCGGGAGACTCCGGCATCACCGGAGTGAAGGACGACTCCGGCAGGTGGGAGACTCCAGCAGTGCTGGACAGGCGGAAGACTGAAGGGCGATTCCGGCATCGCCGGCGCAACAGGCGGCTCTGGCAGCCCCTGGCTGACTGATGGCTCTGGCAGCTCCTGGCTGACTGACATCTCAGGACAGACTGGCGGCTCTGTCGGCTCATGACAGACTAGCAGCTCTGGCGGCTCAGGACAGACGGG
Source organism: Oncorhynchus gorbuscha (assembly GCF_021184085.1). Lineage (NCBI taxonomy): Eukaryota > Metazoa > Chordata > Actinopteri > Salmoniformes > Salmonidae > Oncorhynchus > Oncorhynchus gorbuscha. The sequence continues at coordinate 39,363,925 of NC_060179.1, forward strand.
CGGCTCTGGCGGCTCAGGACAGACGGGCGGGTCTGGCAGCTCAGGACAGACGGGCGGCTCTAGCGGCTCAGGACAGACTGGCGGCTCTGGCGGCTCAGGACAGACTGGCGGCTCTGGCGGCTCAGGACAGACTGGCGGCTCAGGACAGACTGGCGGCTCTGGCGGCTCAGGACAGACTGGCGGCTCTGGCGGATCAGGACAGACTGGTGGCTCTGGCGGCTCAGGACAGACATGAGGCTCTGGCGGCTCAGGACAGACGGGAGGCTCTGGCGGCTCAGGACAGACATGAGGCTCTGGCGGCTCAGGACAGACGGGAGGCTCTGGCGACTCAGGACAGACGGGATGCTCTGGCGGCTCAGGACAGACGGGAGGCTCTGGCGGCTCAGGACAGACGGGAGACCAGCCCGAGGAGACGCACTGGAGACCAGATGCGCTGAGCCGGCTTCATGGCACCTGGCTCGAGGCCCACTCTAGCCCAGCCGATACGAGGCACTGCAATGTACCGCACCAGGCTATGCACACGCATTGGGGACACTGCGCGCCTCACGGCATAACATGGTGCCTGCCCGGTCCCTCTCGCTCTCCGGTAAGCACGGGGAGTTGGCTCAGGTCTCCAACCTGACTTAGCCACACTCCGCGTGTGCCTCACCAATATATTTTTGGGGTTGCCTCTCGGGCTTTCTTGCCAGCCGTGTTCCCTCAAAGCGCTGGCTCCCTTTAGCTGCAGCCTCCGCTCTCCTGGCTGCCTCCATCTGTTCCCATGGGAGGTGATCCCTTCCAGCCAGGATCTCCTCCCATGTGTAGCAACCCTTGCCGTCCAGAATGTCCTCCCATGTCCATTCCTCCTTATAGCGCTACTCCTGCTGCTGCTGCCTGTTACCACGCTGCTTGGTCCTTTTTTGGTGGGTGGTTCTGTAACTGTTGTCTTTGGTGGAAGAAGGTGAGGACCAAAGTGTAGCGTGATTAGTGTTAATCTTATTTAATAATAGTCCAAACTGAACACTGAATTTAAAAAACAACCAAAACAGTTCTGTCTGGTGCAGACACACAAAGACTGAAAATAACCACCCACAAAACATAATAGAAAACAGGCTACGTACATATGGTTCTCAATCAGGGACAATGATTGACAGCTGCCTCTGATTGAGAACCATATCAGGACAAACAGAGAAATAGAAAATCATAGAAAAACTAACATAGACAACCCACCCAACTCACGCCTTGACCATACTAAAACAAAGGAACTAAGGTCAGAACGTGACACATTAAGCAGATACTCTTAAGATAGCTAAGTGGGACAACCACATGTCACAGTCAAAGTAAGTACATTTTGCCTCAATAAAGTAGCTATTGACAAAGTCAGAGCTAGCAAGGGGGGAAAAGTATACTGCAATTGTTAGTTCATGAAAGGCATTTTTCTTATTTTTATATGGCTGTGGGGTGAGGAGAGGGTTTGGGGGGGTGTGTAAATATTGCTTAAAAGTAAACTTAGAATTATGTAATATGGGACAAATAAGTCAGTGATAGTGTTGTACAGGGGCGTCAGGGCAGGGCCAGATCAACATAGCTTTGTCTGCATGTTTGAGTCCCAAATGGCATCCCAATGGGTCCTGGTCAAAAGTAGTGCATTACATAGGGAGTAGGGTGCCAATGTTTATTTCACAACAATCTGTTGTGTGTTCTGTGGTGGTTAGCCAGGGCGATTTCACTGGCGCGTTGGGCTGCTGACTGAGATATAGCAGAGAGCGTTCAGTCTATGGTGCCGGCTCTCACTGGCAATTAGTCAACATAAATCAGACTAACCCCAAGGTAGGACACACAGGAGAGCAGCAGGGAGAGGCGGTGAGGAGTAGGATTGGGTCTTAAAGTGAGTTATGGTTCACTCCAAAACTCTTACCCATAATACGCTCTCATAATATGAGTTATTGTAGGCACCACTGCATGTCATTACTGTGGAATACATTGCACTTTATATTACAGTAATTGACAATGAACATTTTTTTATATAATTTTTAAAAGCCCAGAGTCAATAGGGCTCTTGTCAAAAGTAGTGCACTTACAGGTGGAGGATCTTAATTTGACAACAAATTAATCCTGCATCAGCAGGATTTGAAAATTTAGTTAATCATGTTGCTTGATTGGTGGTTAGGCTATTAGCTGGCCAAAATTAGACTACATGAAAAGTGCAGTGCTATTAATATAACCATTTGTTAGTGGGGGTTTCCAGTGAAATTATGTAAATCAAAAAGCTTATCTGCTTTTCCTGCGGTGCATGAAAATTCTCAGCAACAAAAGAGATGAAATTAAGATCCTACATCTGTATATAGTGAGTAGGGTGCCATTTGGGCTAAAGACACTGTCAAAACTCTAAACAAAATGTACCTTTATTAGGCTCAGGTCGGCATAGAATCAGAACATACCATAGGTTCCACTTAGAATAACTATATGTCACCAAATTGCCAAGACTTTCCTAGATAGATGGGTTTCCAAAATAGAGCTCTTGTAGTTGGAAGCATCAACATATTTCATATAAGGAATTTTCATTGCCTTGTCCGGTCATAAATAATTTTCAAAAATGCCAGATTTTTTTTATTCTCTTGTTGCGTATTTCTCAAATAGGAAATTGTGCTTTGAATTGACAAAGACCTTCCACAAGGGTATAAAGGCCCTGATACAAAGTGCTTTCTTGACTCAGGATCATTTGTGCTCTCTCTCTCTCTCTCTCTCTCTCTCTCTCTCTCTCTCTCTCTCTCTCTCTCTCTCTCTCTCTCTCTCTCTCTCTCTCTCTCTCTTTCCTTTCTCTCTCCCTCTCTCTCTCTCCCTCTTTCCCTAACTCCCTCCTACCCCCATGTAGGTCCCAGTGTTTGGAAAAGGAAGCAGGAGAGAGGGAGGGAGGGTGGATCATGTTACTCATTTAAAACTGATTTGGCTCAAGCTTTCTGACAAGGAAATTGTTATTTTTGAACGGAGACATGCACAGGGAGCTACTCGGGTTGTGTGGCAGAAATTATCCATATTATGAGGTTTCTAAAGAAGTGAAGGCTTTTCTAATAAAAAAAGACAGCAGGGGTACATGACCCTAGACCTTTGTTATATTGAAAAAAAACAGGCTTATTATCATCCCCACCCCCATCTTCCCTCCATCACTTGCAGGCCTACAGGTGTCCTCCTGTAACATAGGTTTCACCGCAAATGGCACCCTATTCCCTACATAGTGCACAAATTATTTCCAGGCAAGAGGGTGCCACTACACTTTTATGTAGGGAAGAGGGTGCCATTTCGAATGCAGCCGTAATTGACCTGGGCAGATTGAGAAGGGGATTTGTCCTGCGCCTCACAAAATGTCACTCAGGTAAAGCTACTTATCAAAGTAAATATGGAATCACAAAATGCCTGCCTTTGTTAGCAGTCTCTGTGTGTGGGAAAGGGGAAGAGAAGGAGGTGGATAGTATGCTATTCATGTCGCTCTACTGGGTGTGGAGATGATGGTTTGTACCCATCTAGTCATCTAGTCTGCATCCCAAATGTCACCCTTTTGACCAGAGTCCCTGTAGCCTCCGGGCAAAATTAGTGCACTGTGTAGGGAATAGGGTGCTATACCACCACATCGTATGGAGCTGGGAGGAACTCTGCACTGTACAGTACTTCCCTACCTGGCTGGAATCTGTGGCACAGTAATACTCTGATAACCACTCACGACACCAACGGTCTTTCTGTCTGTCTCCTCACCTCAACTGTCTCTCTCTCCCTCTCTCTCTATCCCACTCTCTCCCTTCCTCCCCCTCCCTCCCTCAATCAATCAAATATATTTATGAAGCTCTTTGTACATCAGCAGATGTCACAAAACCCTTAGGTAACCCAACCTAAAACCCAAAAGGGCAAACACCCAAGATGTAGAAGCATGTGGCAAGGAAAACCTCCCTGGAAAAGCAGGAACTTAGGAAGAAACCTAGAGTGGAACTAGGCTCTGAGGGGTGGCCAGTCCTCCTTTGGCTGTACCGGGTGGAGATTATAAGAGTACATGGCCATTAAGGCCAGATTGTTATTCAAGATGTTCAACTATTTATAGATAACCAGCAGGTTCAAATAATAATCTCAGTGGTTGTAGAGTGTGTAACAGGTCAGCACCACAGGAATAAATGTCAGTTGGCCTTTCATAGCCCAGCATTCAGAGTTCGAGACAGCAAGTGTGGTAGGGAGTGAGAGAGATGGAGGGAGAGAGAAAGTGGGAGATGGAGAGAGATGGTTGAAAACAGTAGGTCAGGGACAAGGTAGCATGTACGGTGAACAGGTCAGGGTTCTACAGCTACAGGTAATGCAGTAGAAACAGAATCAGCAGCACGACCATGTGTACTGCTCGTCACTGTCATGGTCTGCCTCTGTTCTGTCAGACAGATGAACTCTGCCTAGAAGGCCAGCACGTCATGTCTGGTCACAACTACGTGCTACTGTGCGTTTTGTTGATAACCTTACTTTGCTACCTGACAACTTTACGTTTCTACTTTTTAATTACCATTTATATTTTTAGTTTTTCCCTCGCTCTACTTTTTTTCATTCTACTTTTTCACTTAGACGCTTTATCTGGACATGGTTCGTCAGGACCTCCACCAGCCGAAGCTAAGTAGTACCATTAACATGATGCCATCTAATTGCAGTCGCTGTACTCATAATATACAGGAGAACGATCACCTTCCGGCGATGATAGCTGTGCTGCAAGCCCAGCTTCAGACGCAATCGTTAGGCAAGGGTAATTTCAGTGTAGGAAAGGATGAATCAGTGTCTGTACCACCAGTAAGTACAGACAGTAGTTTAAATCCCCTCACACAGTCCCCGCAGCCGTACAACTGTCTCATGGCTTCTGGAGGGAAATGCTGTAGGAATGCTAAACCGGTGTCGCTCATTCAGCCGACAGAAACTTTCAACAGGTTCTCCCCATTAAGGCTAATCTGAAGATGGTGCTGGCTAAAGCTAAAACTGGCGAGTGTAGAGAGTATAGGGATATTTTTATCCACGTCTGCACCAACGATGTTAGGATGAAACAGTCAGAGGTCGCCAAGCGCCATATAGCTAGTTTTGTCCTGTGGAATAAATGTTGTGGATCTTTGTCATGTTTTGTCATTAATTATCATGTCTTGTCCCTGTGCTTCCCATTCTATTCGTTTCCCTCTGCTGGTCTTATTAGGTTCTTTCCCTCTTTCTATCCCTCTCTCTCCCCCCCCTCTCTCACTCTCTCGCTCTCTCTTCTCTCTATCGTTCCGTTCCTGCTCCCAGCTGTTCCTATTCCCCTAATCATCATTTAGTCTTCCCACACCTGTTCCCGATCCTTTTCCCTGATTAGAGTCCCTATTTCTCTTCTTGTTTTCCGTACCTGCCCTGTTGGATCCTCATCTATAATTCACCGTGCTGTGTCTATGTTTTGCCCTGTCGTGTCGTGTTTCCCTCAGATGCTGCGTGGTGAGCAGGTGTCTGAGTCTGCTAGGTTCAAGTGCCTTCCCGAGGCAACCTGCAGTTCTCGATCAAGTCTCCAGTCTGTTCTCGTCTTTACGAGTAGTTTTATGCTTTTTGTTTTGTAAAGTTTATTACTGGATTAAATACTCTGTTTTCGCCAAGTCGCTTTTGGGTCCTCATTCACCTGCATGACAGAAGGATCCGACCGAGGAATGGACCCAGCGACTACAGACGCCGTAACACTGCCGTCGAGATCCAAGGAGCCATGCTCGGCAGACACGAGCAGGAATTGTCTGCTGCTCGCCATGCCGTGGAGAACCTGGCCGCTCAGGTTTCCGACCTCTCTGGACAGTTCCAGAGTCTTCGTCTCGTGCCACCTGTTACTTCCTGGCCTGCCGAGCCTCCAGAACCTAGGGTTAATAACCCACCTTGCTACTCCGGGCAGCCCACTGAGTGCCGCTCCTTTCTCACCCAGTGTGAGATTGTGTTCTCTCTCCAACCCAACACATACTCTAGAGAGAGAGCTCGGGTTGCTTACGTCATTTCACTCCTTACTGGCCGGGCCCGAGAGTGGGGCACAGCTATCTGGGAGGCAAGGGCTGATTGTTCTAACAATTACCAGAACTTTAAAGAGGAGATGATTCGGGTTTTTGACCGTTCAGTTTTTGGTGGGGAGGCTTCTAGGGTCCTGGCTTCCCTATGCCAAGGTGATCGATCCATAACGGATTACTCTATAGAGTTTCGTACTCTTGCTGCCTCTAGTGACTGGAACGAGCCGGCGCTGCTCGCTCGTTTTCTGGAGGGACTCCACACAGTGGTCAAAGATGAGATTCTCTCTCGGGAGGTTCCTTCCAGTGTGGACTCTTTGATTGCTCTCGCCATCCGCATAGAACGACGGGTAGATCTTCGTCACCAGGCTCGTGGAAGAGAGCTCGCATCAACGGTGTTTCCCTGCTCCGCATCGCAACCATCTCCCTCCTCTGGCTCTGAGACTGAGCCCATGCAGCTGGGAGGGATTCGCATCTCGACTAAGGAGAGGGAACGGAGGATCACCAACCGCCTGTGCCTCTATTGCGGATTTGATGGACATTTTGTTAATTCATGTCCAGTAAGAGGCCAGAGCCCATCAGTAAGCGGAGGGCTACTGGTGAGCGCTACTACTCAGGTCTCTTCATCTAGATCCTGTACTACTATGTCGGTCCATCTACGCTGGACCGGTTCGGGTGCTACATGCAGTGCCTTGATTGACTCTGGGGCTGAGGGTTGTTTCATGGACGAAGCATGGGTTCGGAAACATAGCATTCCTTTCAGACAGTTAGACAAGCCTACGCCCATGTTTGCCTTAGATGGTAGTCATCTTCCCAGTATCAGATTTGAGACACTACCTTTAACTCTCACAGTATCTGGTAACCACAGTGAGACTATTTCTTTTTTGATTTTTCGTTCACCTTTCACACCTGTTGTTTTGGGTCATCCCTGGCTAGTATGTCATAATCCTTCTATTAATTGGTCTTGTAATTCTATCCTATCCTGGAACGTATCTTGTCATGTGAAGTGCTTAATGTCTGCCATCCCTCCCATTTCTTCTGTCCCCACTTCTCAGGAGGAACCTGGCGATTTGACAGGAGTGCCGGAGGAATATCATGATCTGCGCACGGTCTTCAGTCGGTCCCGAGCCAACTCCCTTCCTCCTCACCGGTCGTATGATTGTAGTATTGATCTCCTTCCGGGGACCACTCCTCCTCGGGGTAGACTATACTCTCTGTCGGCTCCCGAACGTAAGGCTCTCGAGGATTATTTATCTGTGTCTCTTGACGCCGGTACCATAGTGCCTTCTTCCTCTCCGGCCGGGGCGGGGTTCTTTTTTGTTAAGAAGAAGGACGGTACTCTGCGCCCCTGCGTGGATTATCGAGGGCTGAATGACATAACGGTTAAGAATCGTTATCCGCTTCCCCTTATGTCATCAGCCTTCGAGATTCTGCAGGGAGCCAGGTGCTTTACTAAGTTGGACCTTCGTAACGCTTACCATCTCGTGCGCATCAGAGAGGGGGACGAGTGGAAAACGGCGTTTAACACTCCGTTAGGGCATTTTGAGTACCGGGTTCTGCCGTTTGGTCTCGCCAATGCGCCAGCTGTTTTTCAGGCATTAGTTAATGATGTTCTGAGAGACATGCTGAACATCTTTGTTTTTGTCTATCTTGACGATATCCTGATTTTTTCACCGTCACTCGAGATTCATGTTCAGCACGTTCGACGTGTTCTACAGCGCCTTTTAGAGAATTGTCTCTACGTAAAGGCTGAGAAGTGCTCTTTTCATGTCTCCTCCGTTACTTTTCTCGGTTCCGTTATTTCCGCTGAAGGCATTCAGATGGATTCCGCTAAGGTCCAAGCTGTCAGTGATTGGCCCGTTCCAAGGTCACGTGTCGAGTTGCAGCGCTTTTTAGGTTTCGCTAATTTCTATCGGCGTTTCATTCGTAATTTCGGTCAAGTTGCTGCCCCTCTCACAGCTCTTACTTCTGTCAAGACGTGTTTTAAGTGGTCCGGTTCCGCCCAGGGAGCTTTTGATCTTCTAAAAGAACGTTTTACGTCCGCTCCTATCCTCGTTACTCCTGACGTCACTAGACAATTCATTGTCGAGGTTGACGCTTCAGAGGTAGGCGTGGGAGCCATTCTATCCCAGCGCTTCCAGTCTGACGATAAGGTTCATCCTTGCGCTTATTTTTCTCATCGCCTGTCGCCATCTGAGCGCAACTATGATGTGGGTAACCGTGAACTGCTCGCCATCCGCTTAGCCCTAGGCGAATGGCGACAGTGGTTGGAGGGGCGACCGTTCCTTTTGTCGTTTGGACAGACCATAAGAACCTTGAGTACATCCGTTCTGCCAAACGACTTAATGCCCGTCAAGCTCGTTGGGCGTTGTTTTTCTCTCGTTTCGAGTTTGTGATTTCTTACCGTCCGGGTAGCAAGAACACCAAGCCTGATGCCTTATCCCGTCTGTTTAGTTCTTCTGTGGCTTCTACTGATCCCGAGGGGATTCTTCCTTATGGGCGTGTTGTCGGGTTGACAGTCTGGGGAATTGAAAGACAGGTTAAGCAAGCACTCACGCACACTGCGTCGCCGCGCGCTTGTCCTAGTAACCTCCTTTTCGTTCCTGTTTCCACTCGTCTGGCTGTTCTTCAGTGGGCTCACTCTGCCAAGTTAGCTGGTCATCCCGGTGTTCGAGGCACTCTTGCGTCTATTCGCCAGCGCTTTTGGTGGCCGACTCAGGAGCGTGACACGCGCCGTTTCGTGGCTGCTTGTTCGGACTGCGCGCAGACTAAGTCGGGTAACTCTCCTCCTGCCGGTCGTCTCAGACCGCTCCCCATTCCTTCTCGACCATGGTCTCACATCGCCCTAGACTTCATTACCGGTCTGCCTTTGTCTGCGGGGAAGACTGTGATTCTTACGGTTGTCGATAGGTTCTCTAAGGCGGCACATTTCATTCCCCTCGCTAAACTTCCTTCCGCTAAGGAGACGGCACAAATCATTATCGAGAATGTGTTCAGAATTCATGGCCTCCCGTTAGACGCCGTTTCAGACAGAGGCCCGCAATTCACGTCACAGTTTTGGAGGGAGTTCTGTCGTTTGATTGGTGCGTCCGTCAGTCTCTCTTCCGGGTTTCATCCCCAGTCTAACGGTCAAGCAGAGAGGGCCAATCAGACGATTGGTCGCACACTACGCAGCCTTTCTTTCAGAAACCCTGCGTCTTGGGCAGAACAGCTCCCCTGGGCAGAATACGCTCACAACTCGCTTCCTTCGTCTGCTACCGGGTTATCTCCGTTTCAGAGTAGTCTGGGTTACCAGCCTCCTCTATTCTCTTCCCAGCTTGCCGAGTCCAGCGTTCCCTCCGCTCAAGCGTTTGTCCAACGTTGTGAGCGCACCTGGAGGAGGGTGAGGTCTGCACTTTGCCGCTACAGGGCACAGACTGTGAGAGCCGCCAATAAACGCAGGATTAAGAGTCCTAGGTATTGTTGCGGCCAGAGAGTGTGGCTTTCCACTCGCAACCTTCCTCTTACGACAGCTTCTCGTAAGTTGACTCCGCGGTTCATTGGTCCGTTCCGTGTCTCCCAGGTCGTCAATCCTGTCGCTGTGCGATTGCTTCTTCCGCGACATCTTCGTCGCGTCCATCCTGTCTTCCATGTCTCCTGTGTTAAGCCCTTTCTTCGCACCCCCGTTCGTCTTCCCTCCCCCCTCCCGTCCTTGTCGAGAGCGCACCTATTTACAAGGTACATAAGATCATGGACATGCGTTCTCGGGACGGGGTCACCAATACTTAGTGGATTGGGAGGGTTACGGTCCTGAGGAGAGGAGTTGGGTTCCGTCTCGGGGACGTGCTGGACCGTTCACTCATTGATGATTTCCTCCGTTGCCTCCAGGATTCCTCCTCGAGTGCGCCAGGAGGCGCTCGGTGAGTGGGGGTACTGTCATGTTTTGTCATTAATTATCATGTCTTGTCCCTGTGCTTCCCATTCTATTTGTTTCCCTCTGCTGGTCTTATTAGGTTCTTTCCCTCTTTCTATCCCTCTCTCTCCCCCTCCCTCTCTCACTCTCTCGCTCTCTCTTCTCTCTATCGTTCCGTTCCTGCTCCCAGCTGTTCCTATTCCCCTAATCATCATTTAGTCTTCCCACACCTGTTCCCGATCCTTTTCCCTGATTAGAGTCCCTATTTCTCTTCTTGTTTTCCGTACCTGCCCTGTCGGATCCTCATCTATAATTCACCGTGCTGTGTCTATGTTTTGCCCTGTCGTGTCGTGTTTCCCTCAGATGCTGCGTGGTGAGCAGGTGTCTGAGTCTGCTAGGTTCAAGTGCCTTCCCGAGGCAACCTGCAGTTCTCGATCAAGTCTCCAGTCTGTTCTCGTCTTTACGAGTAGTTTTATGCTTTTTGTTTTGTAAAGTTTATTACTGGATTAAATACTCTGTTTTCGCCAAGTCGCTTTTGGGTCCTCATTCACCTGCATGACAGATCTTAATGTTTTTCCTCATATTCCTGGACTATTGGACCACCATTTTATTATGTTTGCAATCGCAACAAATTATCTGCTCAGACCCCAACCAAGGATCATCAAAAGTCATGCTTTCAATTATCAGACAACCCAAAGATTGCTAGATGCCCTTCCAGACTTTCTCCGCCTACCCAGCACGAAAATCAGTTAACCACCTAACTTAGGAACTCAATTTAACCTTGCACAATACCCTAGATGCAGTCGCACATCTAAAAACTAAAAACATTTTTCATAAGAAACTAGCTCCCTGGTATACACAAAATACCTGAGCTCTGAAGCAAGTTTCCACAAAATTGGAACGGAAATAGTGCCACACCAAACTGGAAGTCATGTGAATAGCTTGGAAAGACAGTACCGTGCAGTATCAAAGAGCCCTAAATTGCTGCTCGATCATCCTATTTTTCCAACTTAATTGAGAAAAATAAGAAAAATCCAAAATGTATTTTTGATACTGTCGCAAAACAAACTAAAAAGCAGCATTCCCCAAGAGATGATAGCTTTCACTTCAGCAGTGATAAATTCATGAGCTTCTTTGAGGAAAATATCATGATCAGTAGAAAGCAAATTTCTGACTCCTCTTAAAATCTGCGTTTTCATCCAAAGCTCAGTTGTCCTGAGTCTGCACAACTCTGCCAGGACCTAGGATCAAGGGAGACACTCAAGTGTTTAAGTAGAAGATCTCTTGACACAATGATAAAAATAATCATGGCCTCTAAACCTTCAAGTTGCATACTGGACCCTTTTCCAACTAAACTACTGAAAGAGCTGCTTCCTGTGCTTGGCCCTCCTATGTTGAACATAATAAACGGCTCTCTATACACCGGATGTGTATCAAACTCAGTAAAAGGGGCAGTAATAAAGCCTCTCTTGAAAAAAACAAACCTTGACCCAGAACATATAAAAAACTATCGGTGTAACGGCTGATTTCCTCCTCTTCGTCTGAAGAGGAGGAAAATGGTAAATTGTGGTAAAGTGGTAAATTACCTTTTAACCTCTTGGGGCTAGGGGGCACTATTTTTTTGCAATGCTCTACTTTCCGGCTACCCGGATAAAGCACTAAATAAACTTCAGTTAGTGCTAAACACGGCTGCTAGAATCTTGACTAGAACCATTGACTAGAATCATCATATTACTCCAGTGCTAGCCTCTCTACACTGGCTTCCTGTTAAGACTAGGGCTGATTTCAAGGTTTTACTGCTAACCTACAAAGAACTACATGGGCATGCTCCTACCTATCTTTACGATTTGGTCCTGCCGTACATACCTACACGTACGCAACGGTCACAAGACGCAGGCCTCCTGTGCCTAGAATTTCTAAGCAAACAGCTATAGGCAGGGCTTTCTCCTAGAGAGCTCAATTTTTATGGAATGGTCTGCCTACCCACGTGAGAGACGCAGACTCAGTCTCAACCTTTAAGTCTTTATTGAAGACTCATCTCTTCAGTAGGTCCTATGATTGAGTGTAGTCTGGCCCAGGAATGTGAAGGAGAATGGAAAGGCACTGGAGCAATGATCCGCACTTGCTGTCTCTTCCTGGCCGGTTCTCTTCTCTCTACTGGGATTCTCTACCTCTAAGTTGAGGATGAGTCTTCCATGTCGTCCCTAGGAGGGGTGCATCACTTGAGTGGGTTGAGTCACTGATGTGATCTTCCTGTCTGGGTTGGCGCCCCCCTTGGGTTGTGCCGTAGCGGAGATCTTTGTGGGCTTTACCCGGCCTTGTCTCAGGATGGTAAGTTGGTGGTTGAAGATGTCCCTCTAGTGGTGTGGGGGCTGTGCTTAGCAAAGTGGGTGGGGTTATATCCTGCCTGTTTGACTCTCTCGGGGGGTATCGTCGGATGGGGCCACAGTGTCTCCTAACCCCTCCTGCCTCATCCGCCAGTATTTATGCTGCAGTAGATTATGTGTCAGGGGGCTAGGGTCATATCTGGAGTATTTCTCCTGTCTTATCCAGTGTCCTATCCGGTGTGATTTTAAGTATGCTCTCTTTAATTCTCTCTCACTCTCTCGCTTTCGTTCTCTCTTTCTCTCTTTCTTTCTTTCTCTTTTCCTTTCTTTCTCTCTTTTGGAGGACCTTAGCCCTAGGACCATGCCTCAGGACTACCTGGCCTGATGACTGCTTGCGGTCCCCAGTCCACCTGGCCGTGCTACTGCTCCAGTTCAACTGTTGTACCTGCGGCTATAGATCCCTGACCCTCTAAAAACTAATAGAGAGATACTCTCAATGATCGGCTATGAAAAGCCAACTGACATTTACTGCTGGGGTGCTGACCTGTTGCATCCTCAACAACCATGTTATTATTATTATTTAACCCTGCTGGTCATCTATGAACATTTGAACATCTTGGCCATGTTCTAATTATGTTATAATCATGTTATAATCTCCACCCGCCACAGCCAGAAGAGGACTGGCCATCTCTCATAGCCTGGTTCCTCTCTAGGTTTCTTCCTAGGTTCTGGCCTTTCTAGGGTGTTTTTCCTAACGACCACGCTTCTACATCTGCATTGCTTGCTGTTTGGGGTTTTCGGCTGGGTTTCTGTACAGCACTTTGAGATATCAGCTGATGAAAAAAGAGCTTTATAAATCATTTTGATTTGATTTGACTGGGGTCATCAGGCCAGGCAGTCATGAGGCACAGTCCAAGGCTCAGGTCCTCTGGGAGGGGAGAGAAAGAGAGTGAGAGAAATTAGAATTAGAGCATACTTAAGTTCAAACAGGACACCAGATATGACAGGAGAATTACACCAGATACAGTGGTTCCTCCTTTAAAAGTTGCGTTACATTGCAGCAAACTTGCTGGCTACTGCAGCATTCTGTGGCACGCAACTTCATTGTCAGCCATTTTTTCTGTTAATGCAAATTAGTGCTAGTTTGACCACCAGAGGGCATCTTTGAGAAGCATTTGATACTCTTCCATATCGGCATTACCAGATAATTTAAAAACTTTTTGTAATAACATAGTATATGGGACTGATTTTAAGGAATTTGGCTTAATTAATTTGTTTAATATGATGGTGTTTCTCTTCCGAGAAAGCCAAAAAAACCCGGTAAGATGGAATGGAAAATATGGCGCTGTACAACGTGACAGTTGGGAGTAGGCTACAGCATAAGAGAACTGGAGGATTCTAAATGGTTTGCCTTTAGACAACTTTCAGTAAAACAGTGATATTTATTCCCATAGTGATTCGTTATGGATCCATAACTAAATCAAACAGCTGCATTTTGAAAGAGTATTTTTATAATAATTTTATTAACAAAAGCACAAAGATGCTGATGAAGAAATACAGTACTGTACAGTATATGCTTTTACATTTGGATAATAAAGTATTTAAAGCATTTTGAATATTTAAGCCACCTGCATTTGTTTATTAGGCTACCGTGCAGTCTGACAAGTAAACCTGCAAATACTTACAGTAATAAACATTGGAACGAGCCTAATTGTTATGTTCATACAAATATTTACACATGTTAAGTTTGCTGAAAATAAACGCAGTTGACAGTGAGAGGACGTTTCTTTTTTTGCTGAGTTTACTTACTTGCTTATTGTGTATTGGAGGATACAACTCTATGCCTATGGATGTGTAGCTAGTTACAGTATGTAGACGATCTGTGTATGGACCCTTAAAAAGTTAGGTTCTGAACTAATATTCATACCAATCTATGAACCTCAGATATCATAGTTGTTGTATCAAATTCAAGTCTGAATTGCATTAATAAAGCCTATGGATAGAGTAGAATATAATAACTTTATTGTGCCAAAGATGCAAGTCCTATATACAGTTGAAGTCAGAAGTTTCCATACACTTAGGTTGGACTCATTAAAAATTGTTGTTTAACCACTCCACAAATTTCCTGTTAATAACCTGTTAGGGAAGTCGAGAATTTAAGCAGCTTTTCGCAGCTTTTTGTTAAAAATCGCGCAACATTTCAGCGCCCTGCTATTCATGCCAGGAATATAGTATATGCATATGATTAGTATGTGTGGATAGAAAACACTCAGACGTTTCTAAAACTGGTTAAATCACGGCTGTGACTATAACAGAACGTGCGTTTCATCGAAAAGTGGATGAAAATCTGATCACTGAAAATGGAAATAAATATCCATGCGCGACTTCAAGGAATTGTTCAAAGTGAACCGAATTAAATTAGGCCGAGGTTGCAGTGCCTACAGCTTCCACACGATGTTTAGAGTCTTGTCATTTGATTCGCATTTGATTCTTGGTCAAACTGAATCAAGGGAACCGATTCCCTCCGGTCTCCGACCGGATGTTTTGGTCGAGCTCTCTCCAAGACATTTTTTCGAGACGGACATCTTTAGAATTTACATCGCCTCCTGATGAATTTTATTGCTTATTAACGTGTACTAATACCTAAAGTTGCATTACAAAAGTATTTCGAAGTGTTTTGTGAAAGTTTATCGTCGACTTTTTTAATTTAAAAAAATGACGTTACGTTAGAAAAAGCTATTTTTTTCCGTTGTTCACACAGTATTCTTAGATCGATATCTAGGCTATATATGGACTGATTTAATCAAAAAAAGACCCTAAATGATGTTTATGGGACATCTAGGAGTGCCAAGAAAGAAGCTCGTCAAAGGTAATGAATGTTTTATATTTTATTTCTGCTTTTTGGTTTGCGCCGGCTAACACAAAATCTGTCGTGTTAGGTGATGTTGCAGTATTTTGAGGGTGCATGGTATCAGATAATAGCTTCTCATGCTTTCGCCGAAAAGCATTTTACAAATCTGACTTGGTGGATAGATTCACAACGAGTGTAGCTTTAATTCAGTATATTGTATGTCCATTTTAATGAAAATTCTGAGTTTTATTTACCTCTATAGGTGGCGCTCTAGAACATTTCCGCTGATTGATGTTCCCACCACGGGACCACGTCCCTAATTAAGAAACTATAGTTTTGGCAAGTGGGTTAGGACATCTACTTTGTGCATGACACAAGTAATTTTTCCAAATATTTTTTACATACAGATTATTTAATTTATAAGTCACTGTATCGCAATTCCAGTGGATCAGAAGTTTACAGACACTAAGCTGACAGCTTGGAAATTTCCAGAAAAATGGCTTTAAGGACAACAAAGTCAACGTATTGGAGTGGCTATCACAAAGCCCTGACCTCAATCCTATAGAAAATGTATGGGCAGAATGGAAAAAGCATGTGCGAGCAAGGAGGCCTACAAATCTGACTCAGTTTCACCAGCTCTGTCAGGAGGAATGGGACAAAATTCGCCCAACTTATTATGAGAGGCTTGTGGATGGCTACACGAAACGTTTGACCCAGTTTAACAATTTTAAGGCAATGCTACCAAATACTAACTGAGTGTATGTAAACTTTTAACCCACTGGGAATGTGATGAAAGAAATAAAAATTGAAATAAATCATTCTCTCTACTATTATTCTGACATTTCACATTCTTAAAATAAAGTGGTGATCCTAAATAAAGTGGTGATTAAAACAGGGAATTTTTACTTGGATTAAATTTCAGGAATTGTGAAAAACTGAGTTTAAATGAATTTGGCTAAGGTGTATGTACACTTCTGACTTCAACTGTACTTAGTTAATATGTATGTACAAGTTATATTTCAGATTTGTATTTTTAATACATTTGTAAACATTCCTGAAAACCTGTTTTTTCATTGTCATTATGGGGTATTGTGTACATTGATGAGTTAAAAAAACGATTGAATCGGTTTTAGAATAAGGCGTTAACGTAACAGAATGTGGAAAAAGTCAAGAGGTCTGAATACTTTCCGAATGCACTATAATGGAGAAAGAAAATGGAAATCACAGTGTCACGTAGAGTAGGCCAGAAGGCTATACTGGAAAACCTAAACTCTACCAAAATAAAAAGATGGAGCCGCAAAAGTTTTTCTGTGCAAGGGTGTTTATTTACAAAATGATTCCGGAACAAAAACAACAGTACTGCCATCAATTGTATACCTTATAGGACAGCTAAAAACAATGCTGCCCCATTCACAGCTCAATCCAAAATGGCCTCTCCATGAACTTAAAGAGAGGCTCCTTTTGTAGGGCTAGCCCCTTCCCTCAGAACAATTAACCCTAATTAATTAACTTCTTGAAGCTAGGTGGCACTATTTTTATGTTTGGAAAAATAACGTGCCCAAAGTAAACGGCCTATTTCTCAGGACCAGATGCTAGAATATGCATATAGGATAGAAAACACTCTAAAGTTTCCAACATTGTCAAAATTTTGTCTGTGAGTTAAACAGAACTGATATTGCAGGCTAAAACCTGAGGAAAATCCATTCAGGAAGTGCCCCTTATTTTGAAACCTCTCTGTTGTTATGCATCCCTATTGCCCATTTAACCACTTGCTCCTACCTGGCACGCAGGCGTCCCATCTAGAGCTCTGGAAATGCAAATGCGCTACGCTAAATGCTAATAGTATTAGTTAAAACTCAAACGTTCATTAACATACACATGCAGGGTATTGAATTAAAGCTACACTCGTTGTGAATCCAGGCAACAAGTCAGATTTTTAAAATGCTTTTCGGCGAAAGCATGAGAAGCTATTATCTGATAGCATGTAACACCACAAAAGACCCGCAGGGGACGCAAACAAAATAATTAGCATATTCGGCGCTACACAAACCGCACAATAAAATATAAAACATTCATTACCTTTGACCATCTTCTTTGTTGGCACTCCTAGATGTCCCATAATCACTATTGGGTCTTTTTTTCGATTAAATCGGTCCATATATAGCCTAGATATCATTCTATGTAGACTGTATGATAAACGGAAAAAAAGAGCGTTTCATAACGTAACGTCATTTTTTTAAATTCAAAAAGTCGACGATAAACTTTCACAAAACATTTCAAAATACTTTTGTAATGCAACTTTCAGTATTAGTACACGTTAATAAGCGATAAAATTCATCAGGATGCGATGTAACTTCTATAGGTGTCGTCTGGAAAAAAACATGGCCGAGCTGGCCGAGAGAGCTCGACCAAAACATCCGGTCGGAGAATGGAGGGAAGGAGTTCCCTTGAACCGGTTAGACCAAGAATCAATTGCGAATCAAATGACAAGACTCTAGACAACTTGTGGTAGCTGTAGGCGCTGAAACCTCGGTCTCATGTAATTCGGTTCACTTTGAACAATTCCTGGAAGTAAGCGCAAGGATATTTATTTCCATTTTCAGTGATCAGGTTTTCCTGCGCTATTCGATGAAACTCACGCTCTGTTAAAGTAACAGCCGTGATTTAACCAGTTTTAGAAACGTCAGAGTGTTTGCTATCCACACGTACTAATAATATGCATATACTCTATTCCTGGCATGAGTAGCAGGGCGCTGAAATGTTGCGCGATTTTTAACAGAATGTTCGAAAAAGTAGAGGGTCGACTTAACAGGTTAAAGGGATATCAACCAGATTCCTTTTTCTATGGCTTCCCTAAGGTGTCAACAGCCTTTAGACATAGTTTATTTTTTTTATTTTGAAGAATGAGCGTGAACGACCACATTGCGTAAGTGGATAGGTGGGGGCTCTCAGTGAGTTGTGCGCAAAAGGGAAAGGCGGCAATTGTTACTCCCGATCCTAGTGAAAAGCCAACTGTCCCGGTTGATATATCATCGAATAGATATTTGAAAAACACCCTGAGGATTGATTATAAAAACATTTGCCATTTTTCTATGGATATCATTTGGAATTTTTGTCTGTGTTGCCATGACCGTTCTTTCCGGTGGATTCCTGGGCATAATGCACCAAACTAACTGAGGTATTTGGATATAAAACATGCCTGCCTCCCAGTGTTGGAACTATGGAGAATAGGAGAAATGCTAAATATAGAATAAATCAACTTTAAGGACTTAGTCCCAAATGGTACCCCATTGCCTAAATAGAGCACTACTTTTGACCAGGGCCCATAGGGCGCTGGTTATAAATAGGGCCCTGGTCAAAAGTAGTGCAACATATAGGGAATATGATGGCATTTGGGACACATTTATAGCCCTCTCATAGAGCCCAGTCCCTGTCCAGGGCCCAGCTAGGCAGCCTTGGAAAATGCTATGACAGGACTGGCAGGGGATGAAGGGCTGTGGGGTGGGGGGAGGGAGGAAGAGAGGGCAGGGGTGGAAGAGCTACATTTCAGAGGTTTTCAGACATCATATTTGTCTAACATTTCTACTAAGTTCAGTCACAGTTCATGAAACACAGCACCTCCATTTACCTCCAGGTTTCTACCCAAACAAGACTCTGCTTATGTTCAACGCTGCATACTGCACAAACCCAGAGATTGAATGAGTGTGTGTGTATGATGCTAAACTGTGTTGTCGTTGGGGGAATTATCTCTCTACGTGTATTCTCACCTTGAACTTGAGCATGAGAATAGCATGCTATTCAACCCACTATTCGTTGCGGGTGAAAATCAAAGAAATCTGTGGCACAGGTGTGTCTACAGATAAGCCTTATTCTGACCTTGACATAATTCCATCATAATTCATTAAACTACCTTTACACACAATGAAACAATGAATAAGGTTGAGAAACCTGTCGGTTCCAATTGGAACAACATCTACCCTATATTTTCCAATAGAAATAACTATTTGTATTGTGTTAAATATTAGCCACTATCCGTAGCCATCGTCAGTTATACCTGCACACATTTATAACTTTCACTGACTTTATTTTGCATAATTTCATTACATCGTCCTGAGGATTGTTAGTAATAGTGGATCATATTAGGCTAATGTACTACAAACTGTACAATAATTTGCGACATGTATCCTATTTAAAACATTACAGAATGCAGACCGTAGGTAGCAATTTAAACCTGGAGCCTGGCGCACGGTTCACGACGACTGGAGCGTTGTTATCATAGATCCATGATTAGTGAGGTTTATTCCAATTTACATGGCTTTCTTTCACTGATCCTGAAAATTCTGAACTGTTCTCTACATATATTCCAGTGAATCTGTGGAGAACAATTAAATTGATGCTACAACGAATTTAAAGGGTGGCTTTAGATAAATGTACCGAAAACCCTATTGAATGAAATCTCCACAAGAAAAATATTTTTGCCAGCAAGTGGGAGGGTTTCAACAGTTTAATGACATTAATTCCGCGCGTGCAAGGGAACCACACCTGCAAAGCCCATTATGCACCTGCATAAGGTAAGTCTGAGAGAGAGAGAGAGAGAGAGAGAGAGAGAGAGAGAGAGAGAGAGAGAGAGAGAGAGAGAGAGAGAGAGAGAGAGAGAGAGAGAGAGAGAGAGAGAGAGAGAGAGAGAGAGAGAGAGAGAGAGAGAGAGAGAGAGAGAGAGAGAGAAACAAAACAAGGGGGTCTGCTATACAAATTAATTACATTTACATTTAAGTCATTTAGCAGACGCTCTTATCCAGAGCGACTTACAAATTGGTGCATTCACCTTATGACATCCAGTGGAACAGTCACTTTACAATAGTGCATCTAAATCTTAAAGGGGGGGGGGGGTGAGAGGGATTACTTATCCTATCCTAGGTATTCCTTAAAGAGGTGGGGTTTCAGGTGTCTCCGGAAGGTGGTGATTGACTCCGCTGTCCTGGCGTCGTGAGGGAGTTTGTTCCACCATTGGGGGGCCAGAGCAGCAAACAGTTTTGACTGGGCTGAGCGGGAGCTGTACTTTCTCAGTGGTAGGGAGGCGAGCAGGTCAGAGGTGGATGAACGCAGTGCCCTTGTTTGGGTGTAGGGCCTGATCAGAGCCTGATCACAACACCAATTGAAATTGGTGTTGTGGGAAAAACATGCGACATTATCAAATCCATGTTACACAATACATTTATGTTTTGTTCGATAATATGCATATTTATATCCACAAATCTCGGTTTACATTGGCGCCATGTTCAGAACTGTCTCCAAAATATCTGGAGTAATTACAGAGAGCCATGTCATGTAACAGATATACTCATCATAAACTTTGACGAAAGATACATGTTTTACATATAATTAAAGATACACTGGTTGTTAATGCAACCGCTGTGTCAGATTTTTTTTAAACGTTACGAAAATAACATACCATGCAATAATCTGAGACGGTGCAGAAGTAAAGATATTTCCCCGCCATGTTGGAGTCAACAGAAATACAAAATTACATCCCTTACCTTTGATGATCTTTCATCAGAATGCAGTGCAAGGAATCCTAGTTCCACAAAAAAAATGTTTTGTTCCATAATGTCCATTACTAGTGTCAAATTAGCTACTTTTGCACGCACGTTTAGTTCACGTGTCCAAAAGCTGGCGCTGAACTCGGACGAAAACTTAAAAAAGTTATATTCCAGGTCGAATAAACTGGTCAAACTAAGTAGTGACTCAATCATCAGGATGCTATATATGCTTTTCATATATATCCAATAACCTTCCAAACGGAGCATTCATTTTGTCAACAGAGTAATGGAACACAAGGCAATATAATAACTACTGCGCGTAACCAGGAACTGGCATTCTGCCAGACCAGTGACTCAAATAGCTGCCATCCGGCCCCACATCACACTAGAGGCTTCATTCCATGTTCTACTGACTGTTGACATCTAGTGGAATGCGTAGGAAGTACGAACAGATCCATATCTTATTTGGATGTGAATAGGCGATGAGTTGAAAATCAACCAGCCCCCCACTTCCTGTTTGGAAGTTCGCCTGCCCTATGAGTTCTGTTATACTCACAGACATAATTCAAACAGTTTTAGAAACTTCCGAGTGTTTTCTATCCAATAATAATAATACTGTGCATATATTAGCATCTGGGACAGAGTAGGAGGCAGTTCACTATGGGCACGCAATTCATCCAAAGTGAAAATGCTGCCCCCTGTCCCTAAAAGGGTATTAAGAACCACCCTCCTCAAATATATAACCATGAATTGGAGAGGGCAATAGAACAGTCTGCAGCACTCGGCTTCACTCTACTGGAATCTGAAGTCAAATATCTACTGTTTGCTGATGCTCTGGTGCTTCTGTCCCCAACCAAGGAGGGCCTACAGCCTCACCTAGATCTTGGGCCCTGGGCCCTGACAGTAAATCTCAGTAAGACATAAATAATGCATAGCTTGTAGGCCTACAGCATAATAGATAGCTACCCTCTGAACTCCACTATATTGTAAACATAAAGCCTGTATTTAGGCCTACAGTGTACAGTCGTGGCCAAAAGTTTTGAGAATGTCACAAATATTAATTTCCACAAAGTTTGCTGCTTCAGTGTCTTTAGATATTTTGTCAGACGTGACTATGGAATACTGAAGCATAATTGAAAGCATTTCATAAGTGTCAAAGGCTTTTATTGACAATTACATGAAGTTGATGTAAAGAGTCAATATTTGCAGTGCTCAGTTATCACTTTTTTCTTATGGCAAGGTGCTCCATCATGCTGAAAAAGTCATTGTTTGTCATTGTTCCTGGATGGTTGGGAGAAGTTCCTCTCGGAGGATGTATTGTTCTTATGCAAAATTGTGAGTGAGCCCACTCTCTTGGCTGAGAAGCAACCACACACATGAATGGTCTCAGGATGCTTTTTTCAGGATGCCCCAAACAATAGGAAAGGGGATTCATCAGAGAAAATGACTTTACCCCAGTCCTCAGCAGTCCAATCCCTGTACCTTTTGCAGAATATCAGTCTGTCCCTGATGTTTTTCCTGGAGAGAAGTGGCTCCTTTGCTGCCCTTCTTGACACCAAACCATCCTCCAAAAGTCTTCACCTCACTGTGCGTGCAGATGCACTCACACCTGCCTGCTGCCATTCCTGAGAAAGCTCTGTACTGGTGGTGCCCCGATCCCACAGCTGAATCAACTTTAGGAGACGGTCCTGGCGCTTGCTGGACTTTCTTGGGCGCCCTGAAGCCTTCTTCACAACAATTGAACCGCTCTCCTTGAAGTTTTTGATGATCTGATAAATGGTTGATTTAGGTGCAATCATACTGGCAGCAATATCCTTGCCTGTGAAGCCCTTTTTGTGCAAAGCAATGATGACAGCACGTATTTCTTGGCAGATGCAGTGGAAATGTTTTTTGGGGGATTCAGTTCATTTGCATGGCAAATAGGGACTTTGCAATTAATTACAATTCATCTGATCACTCTTCATAACATTCTGGAGTATATGAAAATTGTCAACATAAAATTAATATTTGTGAAAATTAATGAAAATTAATATTTGTGTCATTCTCAAAACTTTTGGCCACGACTGTACTAGCTAGCTGGGTAGTTCCGCGAAGAGTGCCTTTTGATATTGCATATGCTTTGATATTTTAAATAGCAATTGTGAACCAATGTTGAAATGTAAAAGTCTGTTATATTTAATGAAGTGCCCTGTAATAATATGTGGTAATTCAATAAACCCGATTTGTTCATGTTTACTATTAATTTTGTTAATGATCTATTTCTCTTGCTTTGGCAATGTAAACATATGTTTCCCATGCTAATAAAGCCCATTACATTTAAATTGAGGGAGAGAGAGGTTTAAATTACCTTTATTGGGTCACTCAAACAACAAAGCAGCTGTCATGGACATCAGACCAAATGACCACTTCTACTGTAGCCTTCCTAGGGGTTTCCAGACTAATCAAGATAGTAAGGATTTTATGGTTTCCTTATGTCATCAAGGCTTCAAGATCTGCCAACTGCTCATGTGGACAGGAGAATGCTATATGTCCGAAGTCTGTCCCATGATCTATTGTGCCAACAATGTTGTGAAGCTCTAGTTTACACTGAGTGTCTGCAAATCCCATCAGCACAGTCTTCGTCTCCTAATTGCTCTTTCACCTTCAGCCCTAGAAGGGAGGACCAGCAGTGTATTGTTTACTGCAGGTCAGACCCTGCAAGACACACCTTCTGTACAGGATCATTGGGAGGCTGTTCTTTGTCCACCAGGTAGAAGTGATAACCTCCTGGGGCCTCAGCCAGATAGATGCCCTTTCCACCCTCAGTGAGTGGCCAACCAAGCCGCTGAGCAATGCTGACAGCCTGGCTAGACCGCTTAGGCGATATTATCCCATTCCATAATTGTAGATCAGTTCAGCCACAAAGTCATCATCCTCTGGGCCAAAGCCGACCATTTTCTTGCTCCATTTTCCATCATAAGGGCCCTTACAAGTTGCCTTACATCCTTCTTCAAAGTCTTTGTGATGCAAAATCTTCATGCCGAGCACATCTCGGTAAAAGGTGGCCGTTTTGCTTCTGTCACCCACTTTGACAACAAAATGCAAGGCTCGTCTCAAAGCCACCCAAGTGAGTTTGCTATGTACTATACGATTATATATCACGCTCAGTTTGCCTACGTTGATTAAGGATCCTTTGCAATTGATTGTCATATTGAAAGAGAAAGGAAAAACAGAAGAAACAACAGAGAAACAATACAAAGAGAAAAAACACCCCATGAGGCATGATCATTATCATTATTTAATTTTCTCTAAACCTTATCATGTTTCACACTACATTTTACTGCCATGACAGTATTAACATATTTCAAGAGGAAATCAGGAAATCCTTAGTCTCAGTTGCTAATATATGCATATTATTGTCAAAATAATATGCATAATAAACAGCTAGCAGCCAAGTAGATTGGTCACGAAAGTCAGAAAAGCAATCGAATGAATCGCTTACCTTTGATGATCTTCGGATGTTTGCACTCACGAGACTCCCAGTTACACAATAAATGTTCCTTTTGTTCCATGAAGATTATTTTTATATTCATTTGGATGTCGTGGTATGTTCAGAAATCCACAGGCTCGAGCGGTCACGACCTGGCAGATGGAAATTCCAAATAGTATCCATAAAGTTCGTAGAAACATGTCAAACGTTTTTTATAATCCATCCTCAGGTTGTTTTTACAATATATAATCGATAATATTTAAACCGGACTGTAGCTTCTTCAATAGGAGAGAGAGAGAGAACATGTCTGCTCCAAGCTGTTGCGCATGCAAAACGTTGCTGGCACCCAGCCATCCAATGACGCGATGTGATCATTCTCGCTAATTTTTCAAAATAAAAGACTGAAACTATGTCTAAAGAATGTTTACAACATGTGGAAGCCATAGGAAAGGGAATCTGGTTGACATCCCTTTAAATGGAGCGAAGGCAGGCAATGGAAAAGAGAAGATTCAAGAAAAACAGCACTTCCGGGTTGGATTTTCCTCAGGTTTTCACCTGCAATATCAGTTCTGTTATACTCACAGACAATATTTTGACAGTTTTGGAAACTTTAAAGTGTTTTCAATCCTAATCTGACAATTATATTATTATTATTATTATATGCATATTTTAGATTCTGGGCCTGAGAAATAGGCATTTTGATTTGGGTACGTTATTCATCCAAACATCAAAATACTGCCCCGTACGTACACTCAACAGGATAAAGAAGAGCGTCTTGTCCATCGAATGGTTGAGCATGGTGTACTTCTTAAAGGTATGTTTATTCAAGTTACACCACTTTTTTCTCCGTCAACAAGGGTAACGATTTTGAATGTACTGCCATTTATTCCCAATGACCTATTGGAGTGCGAGTTTGGAAGTTTGCAAGTTCAATTAAGATTGTCCCGTTGGGTTGCACACACCCGGCTTTGAAACAGGTTATCCTGTCTCGGACTGGGGTTCCGCTAATCAGATTTCTCAAACATACAAGTATTAGGCACCATTTTAAAGATAAGATTCTCATTAATCCAGCCACAGTGTCTGATTTCAAAAATGCTTTACAGCGAAACCTCCACAAACGATTATGTTAGGTCCCCACCAACTCACAGAAAAACCCAGCCATTTTTTCCAGCCAAAGAGAGGAGTCACAAAAAAAAACAAATAGAGAAAATGAATCATTAACCTTGGATGATCTTCATCAGATGACACTCATAGGACTTCATGTTACACAATACATGTATGTTCTGTTTAGTAAAGTTCATATTTATATCCAAAAATCTTATTTTACATTGACGTGTTATGTTCAGTAGTTCCAAAACATGCAGTGATATTGCAGAGAGCCACACGAATTCTATTGAATACTACTAATAATATGCATATATTAGCATCTGGGACTGAGTAGGAGGCAGTTCACTCTGGGCACGCTATTAGAAGTGAAAATGCTGCCCCCTATCCCAGAGAAGTTATGTCATTTTGGCGACAGGTGTTTATGTTTTTGGACTCATCGGAGCAGAGTTTGTAGGTATTGTTTAACCTTTTGCGACTCTAGGGGCAGTATTTTCATTTTTGAAAAAAAAACGAATATCCAGAATATGCATATAACGGACGGCTTTGGATAGAAAACACTCTAACCTTTCCAAAACTGTTAAGATATTGTCTGTGAGTATAACAGAACTGGTGTTGCAGGCGAAAGCCTGAGAAAAATCCAATCCGGAAGTGCCCCATATTTTGAAAGCGCTGCGTTCCAATGAGTCCCTTTTGAGCTGTGAATGTGCTATCAAACAGCTTACGCTTTCTACGTATTCCCCAAGGTGTCCACAGCATTGTGACGTAGTTTTACGCATTTATGTTGAAGAATAGCCGTAGGCGGCTACATTGCGTAAGTGGTCACCTGATGGCTCCCAGGCTGACTCTCGTGTAAAATACAGAGGTAGCCATTACTCCAATCGGTCCTACTGAAAAACTAATTGTCCCGGCTATATTATCAAATAGATATTAGAAAAACATCTTGAGGATTGATTATAAACAACATTTGCCATGTTTCTGTCGATATTATGGAGCTAATTTGGAATATTTTTCGCCGTTTTCGTGACTGCAATTTCCGGGAGATTTCTCAGCCAAAGGTGAAGAACAAACGGAGCTATTTCTCCTACAAAAATAATATTTTGGGTAAAAATGAACTTTGGCTATCTACCTGGGAGTCTTGTGAGTGAAAACATCCGAAGTTCATCAAAGGTAAACGATTTCATTTGATTGCTTTTCTGATTTTCGTGACAAGGTTGCCTGCTGCTAGCTAGGCATAATGCTATGCTAGTCTATGATAAACTTACACAAATGCTTGTCTAGCTTTGGCTGTAAAGCATATTTTGAAAATTTGAGATGACAGGGTGATTAACAAAAGGCTAAGCTGTGTTCCAATAGATTTCAGGAAGATTTTCTAGGAAGATTCATGTCTGTTGCGATATGCTAATTGGTGTCAGGCGATGATTACGCTCCTGACCCGGGATGGGGAGTCACAAGATTAAGAAACACCACCCCCGCATTTTCATCCGCAACGCATAAGCAACATTTTCATAGTCTACCTTCTCTCCTACAAAGACAAAAACTCATCCACAGTGGCTGCAGTAATACACCTAAAGCCGCGCCGAAATGACAGGGACGGCGTCCCGACTTGATAGCCCCCCCACACACACACCCACCGAGGACATACACAAAACACATATTGTACTCCTTGGACTCAAATGAGAAATGGACTCAAATGGGAAATATATACAAGAAAACAACTTTTTTCCAAACACAGTGTCTAAACTCTGGTGTCCAAACACCCTAGACCTTCTGCCTGAGAACCAACTAGGTTCACCTAACCACATAATAATACACACAGGCACAAAAGACCTTAGAACACAGCAGGAAAGGGTGGCCACAGCACTGAAGGGAGTGATTGAAAAAGCTTCTACTACTTTCCCCAATGCACATCTCCACCCTGCTACCACGAAAAGAGTTCCACTATGCTACCATACAGCGGGTAAACGCAAGTACTTCCCGTGACTGTGTCCACCAGTCCACCCTGGACTTAAACAGCCTTTATGACCAGGTCTACCTATACAAGGCAGCAGTGCCCACCTTCGCCCGGAATCTAAAGGACATCATTCTCAAATGCAGCCCCAACACTTCACACAGGAGCAACAGATCAGTAGACACCCCACCCAGACCAGCGAGACACTTTCCCAGACCGGCGGGATACCCCCTGGACCTGCACATAGAGGAGCCACGCCGGGGGGACCTACATCCAGACCACTACACCACCAGCCGCATACACAACCCCACCCCAACCAATCAACACCCCCCCAAGTCAACCATGCCCACACCCCATTTAGGCCCCGTCAGATCAGACCTATGCCCCTCCTGCCCACCCATGCAAAGAGGGCCTCAACATGAAAGTCACACATACGCCCAGGCCGTGAGCGGGCAAACAGGCACAACCCCCACATTAGCCCAAGCCAATAGCATGTACCAGATGCTCAGCAGGCACTCCTCACACTTACTGAATTGAGGCCAAACCACACGACTAACAACATTGGACACTTTATGGAACACAAAGCCTTCTTCACTCTCTAATCCTGGAATATCCAAGGCCTGAGGTCATCTGCCTTTGGCCTAAAGAGCAGGAACATAAATACAGACATTGTCATCCTACAAGGAACCTGGTATAGAGGAGACGGACCCACTGATTGCCCTCTAGGATACAGAGAGCTGGTAGTCCCATCCACCAAACTACCAGGTGTGAAACAGTGAAGGGACTCAGGAGCAGAATCAGGAGAAGACCTAACTCACTCCATTAAATTAAAAACAAGAACATTTTACATTTAGCTAGAATTTCAGAAGGAAATGATTTAACAGAGAAACATTTTCTCCTGTGTGCTACCGATATCCCCCCACTAGAATCCCCATACTTTAATGTAGACAGCTTATCCATTCTGGAGGGGGAAATCAATCATTTCCAGGACCAGGGACATGTACTAGTCTGTGGCGACCTAAATGCCAGGACCGGACAAGAACCTGACACCCTCAGCACACAAGAGGACAAACACCTGCCTGGAGGTGGCAGCATTCTCTCCCCCTCCCCCCTAGGCACAATTATTACATAACCAACATAACCAACAGATATGGATCAAAACTCCTGCAGCTCTGTGGCACGCTGGGTATGTACATAGTCAATGGTAGGCTTCAAGGGGACTCCTATGGTAGTTACACCTATAGCTCATCTCTTGGCAGTAGCACTGTAGACTACTTTATCACTGACCTCAACCCAGAGTCTCTCAGAGCGTTCACAGTCAGCCCACTGACACCCCTATCAGACCACAGCAAAATCACTGAACAGAGCAATACTCAATCATGAGGCATCAAAGCCAAAGGAACTGAGTAATATTAAGAAATGCAAAAGATGGAAGGAATGTCGTTTGGAAACCTCCCAAAAAACAATTAGGCAACAACAAATTCAATCCCTTTAAACAACTTCCTGGAGAAAACTGTAGTGAAGATGTAAACTTAGAAAATTGAAAATCACTTGAAAATCTTAACAGTATATTTGACCTCTCAGCTTCCCTATCAAATCTAAAAATCTAAAATAGAAACCAAAGAAAATGAACAACAATGACAAATGGTTTGATGAAGAATGCAGAAATCTAAGAAAGAAATTGTAAAACCTGTCCAACCAAAACATAGAGACCCGGAAAACCTTCACTGTAGTGAATCACTAAAACAATTCAGAAATACCCTACGTAAAAAGAAGGAACAGCATGTCAGAAATCATCTCAATGTAATTGAAGAATCCATAGACTCTAACCACTTCTGGGAAAATTGGAAATTACTAAACAAACAACACAAAGAATGTATGGGTAAACCACTACTCCAATATTTTTGGCTCTATAACAAAGAACAAATAGCAAAAACAAATACATGATCATATACACATTTTAGAATTAAGTATTAAAGACTTCCAGAACCCACTGGATTCTCCAATTACCGTGAATGAACTACAGGACAAAATAAAAACTCTCCATGTCTACTGTTTGCTGATGATCTGGTGCTTCTGTCATCAACCAAGGAGGTCCTACAGCACCTAGATCTTCTGCACAGATTCTGCCAGATCTGGGTCCTGACAGTAAATCTCAGTAAGACCAAAATTATGATGTTTCAAAAAAGGTCCAGTTGCCAGGACCGCAAATACAAATTATATATAGACACCATTGCCGAGAGCACACAAAGAACTATAAAATACCTAGGCCTAAACATCAGCGCCACAGGTAACTTTCACAAAGCTGTAAACAATCTGAGTGACAAGGCAAGAAGGGCATTCTATGCCATCCAAAGGAACATAAAGTCGACATACCAATTAGGATCTGGCTAGAAATAATTGAATCAGTTATAGAACCCATTCCCCTTTATGTTTGTGAGGTCTGGGGTCTGCTCACCAACCAAGAATATCCTCTGTGTACAACGTAGAACACCAAATAATGCATGTAGAGCAGAATTAGGCCAATACCAGCTAATTATCAAAATCCAGAAAAGAGACATTAAATTCTACAACCACCTAAAAGGAAGCGTTTCCCTAACCTTCCATACAAAGCCATCACCTACAGAGAGATGAACCTGGAGAAGAGTCCCCTAAGCAAGCTGGTCCTGGGGCTCTGTTCACAAACACAAACACACCCCACAGAGCCCCTGGACAGCAACACAATTAAACTCAACCAAATAAGGAGAAACAAAAAGATATTCACTTGACACAGTGGAAAGAATTAACAAAAACACAGCAAACTAGAATGCTATTTGGCCCTAAACAGAGAGTACACATTGGCAGAATACCTGACCACTGTGACTGACCCAAACTTAAGGAAAGCTTTGACTATGTACAGACTCAGTGAGCATAGCCTTGCTATTGAGAGAGAAGACAGGCTATGTGCACACTGCCCACAAATGAGGTGGAAACTGAGCTGCAATTCCTAACCTCCCGTCCAATGTATGACTATATTAGAGACACATATTTCCCTCAAATTACACATATCCACAAAGAATTTGAAAACCCAACTTTTATAAACTCCCATATCTACTGGGTGAAATTCCACAGTGTGCGATGACAGCAGCAAGATTTGTGACCTGTTGCCACAAGAAAAGGGCAACCAGTGAAGAACAAACACCATTGTAAATACAACCCATATTTATGCTTATGTAATTTCCCTTGTGTACCCTTAACCAGTTGTACATCGTTACAACACTGTATATATACGTAATATGACATTTGTAATGTCTTTGTTTTGAAACTTCTGTATCTGTAATGTTTACTGTTAATATTTATTGTTTATTTCACTTATGTGTATTATCTACCTCACTTGCTTTGCCAATGTTAACACATGTTTCCCATGCCAATAAATCCCCTTGAATTGAATTTAATTGAGAGAGAGAGAGCAGACAACACGAGAGAGAGCAGACAACACGAGAGAGAGCAGACAACACGAGAGAGAGCAGACAACACGAGAGATCAGACAACACGAGAGAGAGATAGCAAACGAGAGAGAGAGAAAGAGAGAGAGGGAGAGAGAGAGAGAGAGAGAGAGAGAGAGAGAGAGAGAGAGAGAGAGAGAGAGAGAGAGAGAGAGAGAGAGAGAGAGAGAGAGAGAGAGAGAGAGAGAGAGAGAGAGAGAGAGGATGGCACCGTCTGAGTTGACAAAGAGGGCACACATTGGGACTGGTGGGACGGGAGCGCTAGCCACAGACAGTTCTGAGAGGAGACGCTAGCTGAGAGTATCTGATGCCTTTAGACAACAATGCATTGCTTCTCCTTATGTAATCTTGTCATTCACCCTGTTCAATAGAGAGACAGTTGATAGGAGATGAGAATGATGCTATGACCTCAGACTGCCTGCTTGGCTTCAAGGGGTTTTCCTCTCTATTCTAGCATCTCTTTTACACTTGTAACTTGTCTAACTCTTTTTCTAGCCTGCAGTGAAACACATCTGCGTCACAAATCATATTCCCTGTATCAGGGTTGGGCAACTCCAGTCCTCGGTGGCCTGATTTCTCCATCCCTAGCAAACACAGCTGATTAATCAAATTGCATTCTAAACTGAAGATCATGATTAGGTTATTATTGGAGTCAGGTGTGTTAGCTGGGGCTGGGGTAAAACTGTGACACTAATCAGGTCCCTGGGGACTGGAATTGCCCGCCCCTGCCCTATATAGTGAATTTCTTCTGGACAGGGAGCCGTATGCTGTAGCATCCTATTTATAGTAATATCCTACTTGTGTCCAGCTTACTGTCAATTAAAATGAAAGTCTACTGAGAATGATTTAGGTCTGACACTGACGTAATATAGTCTATCAGGACTTATATGCACTAACACACTGCCTTCCCAAAAGTTACATTTGTGTGTGTATCTGCAAGTGTGTGTTTTTGTGGGCTCATTTACATATGTGTAATTCTATAAAAAGCTTTGAGGAAAGGAAATTAGTTAAATATGGAGTTATGCTATTTTAATCAGTCACCCTTTGCACTGTGTTTGGTTTCGAGCATGTTGACAAGATGATAGATGTTGGGCCCTAATGCTTTCCGTGTACATAGCAGCTTTTATGCTCAGATTGAAAGAGCCTGTCACACCCTGATCTGTTTCACCTGTCTTTGTGCTTGTCTCCACCCCCATTCAGGTATCGCCAATGTTCCACATTATCCCCTGTGTCATGCTGGTGAAAGAGGACCCAAAAGCGACTTGGCGAAAACAGAGTCTTTAATCCAGTAAAGTAAATACAATCCAAAAAAACACAACTTTCACTCGAAATGACGAGGACAAACTGGAGACTCGATCTTGAACAGCAGGTGAACAACAGGTTGCCTCACAGGTTGCCTCGGGAAGGCACTTGAACCAGACAGACTCAGACACCTGCTCACCACGCAGCATCTGAGGAAAACACGACACGACAGGGCGATACACAAACACAGCACGGTGAATTCTAGACAAGGAACCGACAGGGCAGAAACGAATAACAAGGAGAGAAATAGGGACTCTAATCAGGGAAAGGATCGGGAACAGGTGTGGGAAGACTAAATGATTGATTAGGGGAATAGGAACAGCTGGGAGCAGGAACGGAACGATAGAGAGAAGAGAGAGCGAGAGAGTGAGAGAGGGAGGGGGAGAGAGAGGGATAGAAAGAGGGAACGAACCTAATAAGACCAGCAGGGGGAAACGAACAGAATGGGAAGCACAGGGACAAGACATGATAATAAATGACAAAACATGACAGTACCCCCCCCACTCACCGAGCGCCTCCTGGCGCACTCGAGGAGGAATCCTGGCGGCAACGGAGGAAATCATCAATGAGTGAACGGTCCAGCACGTCCCGAGACGGAACCCAACTCCTCTCCTCAGGACCGTAACCCTCCCAATCCACTAAGTATTGGTGACCCCGTCCCCGAGAACGCATGTCCATGATCTTATGTACCTTGTAAATAGGTGCGCTCTCGACAAGGACGGGAGGGGGAGGGAAGACGAACGGGAGTGCGAAGAAAGGGCTTGACACAGGAGACATGGAAGACAGGATGGACGCGACGAAGATGTCGCGGAAGAAGAAGCAGTCGCACAGCGACAGGATTGACGACCTGGGAGACACGGAACGGACCAATGAACCGCGGAGTCAACTTACGAGAAGCTGTCGTAAGAGGAAGGTTGCGAGTGGAAAGCCACACTCTCTGGCCGCAACAATACCTTGGACTCTTAATCCTGCGTTTATTGGCGGCTCTCACAGTCTGTGCCCTGTAACGGCAAAGTGCAGACCTCACCCTCCTCCAGGTGCGCTCACAACGTTGGACAAACGCTTGAGCGGAGGGAACGCTGGACTCGGCAAGCTGGGATGAGAACAGAGGAGGCTGGTAACCCAGACTACTCTGAAACGGAGATAACCCGGTAGCAGACGAAGGAAGCGAGTTGTGAGCGTATTCTGCCCAGGGGAGCTGTTCTGCCCAAGACGCAGGGTTTCTGAAAGAAAGGCTGCGTAGTATGCGACCAATCGTCTGATTGGCCCTCTCTGCTTGACCGTTAGACTGGGGATGAAACCCGGAAGAGAGACTGACGGACGCACCAATCAAACGACAGAACTCCTCCAAAACTGTGACGTGAATTGCGGGCCTCTGTCTGAAACGGCGTCTAACGGGAGGCCATGAATTCTGAATACATTCTCGATAATGATTTGTGCCGTCTCCTTAGCGGAAGGAAGTTTAGCGAGGGAATGAAATGTGCCGCCTTAGAGAACCTATCGACAACCGTAAGAATCACAGTCTTCCCCGCAGACAAAGGCAGACCGGTAATGAAGTCTAGGGCGATGTGAGACCATGGTCGAGAAGGAATGGGGAGCGGTCTGAGACGACCGGCAGGAGGAGAGTTACCCGATTTAGTCTGCGCGCAGTCCGAACAAGCAGCCACGAAACGGCGCGTGTCACGCTCCTGAGTCGGCCACCAAAAGCGCTGGCGAATAGACGCAAGAGTGCCTCGAACACCGGGATGACCAGCTAACTTGGCAGAGTGAGCCCACTGAAGAACAGCCAGACGAGTGGAAACAGGAACGAAAAGGAGGTTACTAGGACAAGCGCGCGGCGACGCAGTGTGCGTGAGTGCTTGCTTAACCTGTCTTTCAATTCCCCAGACTGTTAACCCGACAACACGCCCATAAGGAAGAATCCCCTCGGGATCAGTAGAAGACACAGAAGAACTAAACAGACGGGATAAGGCATCAGGCTTGGTGTTCTTGCTACCCGGACGGTAAGAAATCACAAACTCGAAACGAGCGAAAAACAACGCCCAACGAGCTTGACGGGCATTAAGTCGTTTGGCAGAACGGATGTACTCAAGGTTCTTATGGTCTGTCCAAACGACAAAAGGAACGGTCGCCCCCTCCAACCACTGTCGCCATTCGCCTAGGGCTAAGCGGATGGCGAGCAGTTCACGGTTACCCACATCATAGTTGCGCTCAGATGGCGACAGGCGATGAGAAAAATAAGCGCAAGGATGAACCTTATCGTCAGACTGGAAGCGCTGGGATAGAATGGCTCCCACGCCTACCTCTGAAGCGTCAACCTCGACAATGAATTGTCTAGTGACGTCAGGAGTAACGAGGATAGGAGCGGACGTAAAACGTTCTTTTAGAAGATCAAAAGCTCCCTGGGCGGAACCGGACCACTTAAAACACGTCTTGACAGAAGTAAGAGCTGTGAGAGGGGCAGCAACTTGACCGAAATTACGAATGAAACGCCGATAGAAATTAGCGAAACCTAAAAAGCGCTGCAACTCGACACGTGACCTTGGAACGGGCCAATCACTGACAGCTTGGACCTTAGCGGAATCCATCTGAATGCCTTCAGCGGAAATAACGGAACCGAGAAAAGTAACGGAGGAGACATGAAAAGAGCACTTCTCAGCCTTTACGTAGAGACAATTCTCTAAAAGGCGCTGTAGAACACGTCGAACGTGCTGAACATGAATCTCGAGTGACGGTGAAAAAATCAGGATATCGTCAAGATAGACAAAAACAAAGATGTTCAGCATGTCTCTCAGAACATCATTAACTAATGCCTGAAAAACAGCTGGCGCATTGGCGAGACCAAACGGCAGAACCCGGTACTCAAAATGCCCTAACGGAGTGTTAAACGCCGTTTTCCACTCGTCCCCCCTCTCTGATGCGCACGAGATGGTAAGCGTTACGAAGGTCCAACTTAGTAAAGCACCTGGCTCCCTGCAGAATCTCGAAGGCTGATGACATAAGGGGAAGCGGATAACGATTCTTAACCGTTATGTCATTCAGCCCTCGATAATCCACGCAGGGGCGCAGAGTACCGTCCTTCTTCTTAACAAAAAGAACCCCGCCCCGGCCGGAGAGGAAGAAGGCACTATGGTACCGGCGTCAAGAGACACAGATAAATAATCCTCGAGAGCCTTACGTTCGGGAGCCGACAGAGAGTATAGTCTACCCCGAGGAGGAGTGGTCCCCGGAAGGAGATCAATACTACAATCATACGACCGGTGAGGAGGAAGGGAGTTGGCTCGGGACCGACTGAAGACCGTGCGCAGATCATGATATTCCTCCGGCACTCCTGTCAAATCGCCAGGTTCCTCCTGAGAAGTGGGGACAGAAGAAATGGGAGGGATGGCAGACATTAAGCACTTCACATGACAAGATACGTTCCAGGATAGGATAGAATTACAAGACCAATTAATAGAAGGATTATGACATACTAGCCAGGGATGACCCAAAACAACAGGTGTGAAAGGTGAACGAAAAATCAAAAAAGAAATAGTCTCACTGTGGTTACCAGATACTGTGAGAGTTAAAGGTAGTGTCTCAAATCTGATACTGGGAAGATGACTACCATCTAAGGCAAACATGGGCGTAGGCTTGTCTAACTGTCTGAAAGGAATGTTATGTTTCCGAACCCATGCTTCGTCCATGAAACAACCCTCAGCCCCAGAGTCAATCAAGGCACTGCATGTAGCACCCGAACCGGTCCAGCGTAGATGGACCGACATAGTAGTACAGGATCTAGATGAAGAGACCTGAGTAGTAGCGCTCACCAGTAGCCCTCCGCTTACTGATGGGCTCTGGCCTCTTACTGGACATGAATTAACAAAATGTCCATCAAATCCGCAATAGAGGCACAGGCGGTTGGTGATCCTCCGTTCCCTCTCCTTAGTCGAGATGCGAATCCCTCCCAGCTGCATGGGCTCAGTCTCTGAGCCAGAGGAGGGAGATGGTTGCGATGCGGAGCAGGGAAACACCGTTGATGCGAGCTCTCTTCCACGAGCCCGGTGACGAAGATCTACCCGTCGTTCTATGCGGATGGCGAGAGCAATCAAAGAGTCCACATCTGAAGGAACCTCCCGGGAGAGAATCTCATCCTTAACCACTGCGTGGAGTCCCTCCAGAAAACGAGCGAGCAGCGCCGGCTCGTTCCACTCACTAGAGGCAGCAAGAGTGCGAAACTCAATAGAATAATCCGTTATGGACCGTTCACCTTGGCATAAGGAAGCCAGGGCCCTAGAAGCCTCCCTACCAAAAACTGAACGGTCAAAAACCCGAATCATCTCCTCTTTAAAGTTCTGGAACTTGTTAGAGCAATCAGCCCTTGCCTCCCAGATAGCTGTGCCCCATTCTCGAGCCCGGCCAGTAAGGAGTGAAATGACGTAAGCAACCCGAGCTCTCTCTCTAGAGTATGTGTTGGGTTGGAGAGAGAACACAATCTCACACTGCGTGAGAAAGGAGCGGCACTCAGTGGGCTGCCCGGAGTAGCAAGGTGGGTTATTAACCCTAGGTTCTGGAGGCTCGGCAGGCCAGGAAGTAACAGGTGGCACGAGACGTAGACTCTGGAACTGTCCAGAGAGGTCGGAAACCTGAGCGGCCAGGTTCTCCACGGCATGGCGAGCAGCAGACAATTCCTGCTCGTGTCTGCCGAGCATGGCTCCTTGGATCTCGACGGCAGTGTAACGAGCGTCTGAAGTCGCTGGGTCCATTCCTTGGTCGGTTCCTTCTGTCATGCAGGTGAAAGAGGACCCAAAAGCGACTTGGCGAAAACAGAGTCTTTAATCCAGTAAAGTAAATACAAACAAAAAACACAACTTTCACTCGAAATGACGAGGACAAACTGGAGACTCGATCTTGAACAGCAGGTGAACAGCAGGTTGCCTCGGGAAGGCACTTGAACCAGACAGACTCAGACACCTGCTCACCACGCAGCATCTGAGGAAAACACGACACGACAGGGCGATACACAAACACAGCACGGTGAATTCTAGACAAGGAACCGACAGGGCAGAAACGAATAACAAGGAGAGAAATAGGGACTCTAATCAGGGAAAAGGATCGGGAACAGGTGTGGGAAGACTAAATGATTGATTAGGGGAATAGGAACAGCTGGGAGCAGGAACGGAACGATAGAGAGAAGAGAGAGCGGGAGAGTGAGAGGGGGAGGGGGAGAGAGAGGGATAGAAAGAGGGAAAGAACCTAATAAGACCAGCAGAGGGAAACGAATAGAAGGAGAAGAACAGGGACAAGGCATGATAATAAATGACAAAACATGACACCCTGCGTATTTATACCTGAGTTCTGTGTTTGTTGCCAGTATGTTTTCTTTCGTGAAACTTACCAGCGATTTTTCCCCTTCTCCTGTCTGTTCTTGCTCCTGTTTTCTAGTCGTTCCTGGTTTTGACCGTTCTGTCTGCCCTGAGCCTGCCTGTCGTTCTATACCTTGTTCCACCTCTCTGGATTATTGACCCCTGCCTGCCCTGACCCTGAGACTGCCTGCCGTTCTGGACCTTTTGCACCCTCTCTGAATTACTTTGGCCGAATGCCATGACCAAGCATTTAAAACATTGCTGTAGCAAATCCGTGCTTTGTCTGTTAGGCAGCCTACCACAATGGTGATCTCTCAGTCTACCCCATTGTCCCCGAGAACCCTGTTTACCCCCTCTGGAGCTCTACGCTGGAGATTCCGGAACCTGCCAGGCTTCTCTCTCCCAGTGCTCCCTCATTTTCGAGTTACAGCCTTCTTCACTCCCCTCAGACTGCCTCAGTCTGGAGGAGTTTGTGGAGGAGGTTAAAAGGTGTTTGATTCTCTGTTGTCTAGGAGCTGCTCCAGCTACGTCAAGAGTCCCGTAGTGTGGCAGACTACGCACAGATTTCTGCACATTGGCAGCTGAGAGTGCTTGGAACCCGGAAGCGCTGTTCGACATTTTCCTACACAGTATTGGGGGAAGTAAAAGATGAGCTTGCAGCCCGGAAATTACCGACGGATCTTGACTCACTCATTGCCTTGACCATGGGCAACTACAGGAACGGAGGAAGGAGATTCGATTCGATTCCACCTCGCCTCCGTGGTATCCTGGAAGTCCCCGAAGGCTCCGTTGCTGAGAGAACATGAGGCTACATGAGTTCCCCGAGAGCCTCTGAAGACTGCTGATTCACTTCTTCCCCAGCCCATGTAACGAGGCAGATTTAGTCTGTCTCCAGCTGAACGGCTATACAGGCATCACACTAAGAGCTGCCTGTATTATGGGATTACTGGTCATTTCATTTTCCACCTGTCCACTAAAAGACCTGGCTCACTGGTAAGTGTGAGTATTCTGGTGGGCCATACGGAGAACTTTAACTCTCCCCTTATTCGCATCCCTATTCATGCCTTGTTGCTGTGGTGCAATCAGTCGAAATCAACTCTGGGGGCCGATGAGAGCTTTATGGATGATACCCTGACTTCCGAGCTGGATATCCCCACTCAGCCCCTCTCCATTCCCATGGACGTTAGAGCACTGGACGGGTGCTCTGTAGGCCGGGTCAACCACAGTATCACCCCTATCAACCTACGTGTGTCAGGGAACCAAAGCGTGATGAACCAATTCCTGCTCAATAAGTCTCCTCAGGTTCCCGTGGTATTGGGATTCTCCTGGCTCCAGCGACACAATCCCCTCAGTGACTGTTCTGCCTGTGCCATCATGGGCTGAAGCCCATTCTGCCACACCCATTGCCTGAAGTCAGTGCAACCTGCCCCGGGACATCTTCCTGGGTGCTTGGAAGTTGCGCTGGACCTCTCCGCCATTCCCGCGGAGTACCAGAACCACCGGTAGGTGTTCAGTAAGGCCCGGGCCTTACTGCCCCCCTTACTGGCACAGGGTTCTTCTTTGTGGAGAAGAAGGACAAAACCCTGCATCCGTGCATCGACTACTGGAGTCTCAACGACATCACGGTGAAGAACCGTTACCCTCTAATGCTCATCTCCTCAGCCTTCGAGCTGCTCCAGGGGGCCACCTTGTTCTCCAAGCTGGACCTACGGAACACCTACCACCTGGTGCGGATACGGAAAGGAGACGAGTGGAAGACTGCCTTCAACACAGCCAGCGGTCACTACGAGTATCTGTCTTGCCATTTGGCCTTACCAACCTCCCTGCTGTGTTCCAGGCTCTGGTTAACGATGTTCTCTGTGACACATTTGCCCGATTCGTCTACCTCAATGACACCCTAGTCTTCTCCATATTTTTGTAAAAGCTGAGAAATGCAAATTCCATTGCTCCACCATCCCCTTTCTGCATTATGTCATCGCTGCAGGGAGTGTACAGATGGATCCCGGGAAGGTCCAGTGTACAGCTGCAACGTTTCCTGTGATTCAACAAACTTTTATTGCCACTTTATCTGGGGCAACAGCACCCTGGCTTCCCCCCTACTCTGCACTCACCTCTCCCAAGGTTCCGTTCACGTGGTCCCCAGCTGCTGATCGGACATTTTGGAATCTCGAACACCACTTCACCACAGCTCTCATCATGGTTCATTCTGACCCATCCTGCCAGTTCGTGGTGAAGGCAGATGCTTCGGATGTCGGCGTCGGGGCGCTCCTGTCCCAGCCGTCTGCCGTAGACCTCAAGGTACATCCCTGCACCTTGCCACGGAGAGGAACTACAATGTGGGGAATTGTAAGCTTCTCGCGGTGAAGATGGCATTGGAGGAGTGGAGGCACAGGCTTTAGGGGGCGGAACATCCTTACATTGTGTGGACCGACCACAAGAACCTGGAATATCTTCGCACCGTCAAAAGCATCTCAATTCCAGAAAAGATAGGTGGGCCCGTTCGTACTATCAGGTTTCAGGTACTACCCAGATGTAGACAGTGTCGATGAAACAACACCTGGAGGGGGGTGGAGATAAGCCCAAAGACAGGTGAAACAGATCAGGGTGTGACATAGCCCATTAACAAGTCCTTACACTGAATAAATGTCAGCAAAATGACCAAACTTTGTTGAAACAACAGCAATGATATAGTGAATATAATGCAGAGAAGGCTTTTTACAAGCAAGTATACTAGTTTAGTATACCTCCCAAATGGTACCCTGTTCTCTACATACAGTTTGTGCACTACCTACGAGAATGTTATGCAGGTGAATGAGGACCCAAAAGCGACTTGGCGAAAACAGAGTTTTTAATCCAGTAAGAAACTTTACAAAACAAAAAGCATAATACTACTCGTAAAGACGAGAACAGACTGGAGACTTGATCGAGAACTGCAGGTTGCCTCGGGAAGGCACTTGAACCTAGCAGACTCAGACACCTGCTCACCACGCAGCATCTGAGGGAAACACGACACGACAGGGCAAAACATAGACACAGCACGGTGAATTATAGATGAGGATCCGACAGGGCAGGTACGGAAAACAAGGAGAGAAATAGGGACTCTAATCAGGGAAAAGGATCGGGAACAGGTGTGGGAAGACTAAATGATGATTAGGGGAATAGGAACAGCTGGGAGCAGGAACGGAACGATAGAGAGAAGAGAGAGCGAGAGAGTGAGAGAGGGAGGGGGAGAGAGAGGGATAAAAAGAGGGAAAGAACCTAATAAGACCAGCAGAGGGAAACGAATAGAAGGGGAAGCACAGGGACAAGACATGATAATTAATGACAAAACATGACAGTACCCCCACTCACCGAGCGCCTCCTGGCGCACTCGAGGAGGAATCCTGGCGGCAACGGAGGAAATCATCAATGAGTGAACGGTCCAGCACGTCCCGAGACGGAACCCAACTCCTCTCCTCAGGACCGTAACCCTCCCAATCCACTAAGTATTGGTGACCCCGTCCCCGAGAACGCATGTCCATGATCTTATGTACCTTGTAAATAGGTGCGCTCTCGACAAGGACGGGAGGGGGGGAAGACGAACGGGGTGCGAAGAAAGGGCTTGACACAGGAGAAATGGAAGACAGGATGGACGCGACGAAGATGTCGCGGAAGAAGCAGTCGCACAGCGACAGGATTGACGACCTGGGAGACACGGAACGGACCAATGA
This sequence comes from Oncorhynchus gorbuscha, assembly GCF_021184085.1. Lineage (NCBI taxonomy): Eukaryota > Metazoa > Chordata > Actinopteri > Salmoniformes > Salmonidae > Oncorhynchus > Oncorhynchus gorbuscha. Next base: position 39,404,897 of record NC_060179.1, read on the forward strand.
ACCGCGGAGTCAACTTACGAGAAGCTGTCGTAAGAGGAAGGTTGCGAGTGGAAAGCCACACTCTCTGGCCGCAACAATACCTTGGACTCTTAATCCTGCGTTTATTGGCGGCTCTCACAGTCTGTGCCCTGTAGCGGCAAAGTGCAGACCTCACCCTCCTCCAGGTGCGCTCACAACGTTGGACAAACGCTTGAGCGGAGGGAACGCTGGACTCGGCAAGCTAGGATGAGAACAGAGGAGGCTGGTAACCCAGACTACTCTGAAACGGAGATAACCCGGTAGCAGACGAAGGAAGCGAGTTGTGAGCGTATTCTGCCCAGGGGAGCTGTTCTGCCCAAGACGCAGGGTTTCTGAAAGAAAGGCTGCGTAGTATGCGACCAATCGTCTGATTGGCCCTCTCTGCTTGACCGTTAGACTGGGGATGAAACCCGGAAGAGAGACTGACGGACGCACCAATCAAACGACAGAACTCCCTCCAAAACTGTGACGTGAATTGCGGGCCTCTGTCTGAAACGGCGTCTAACGGGAGGCCATGAATTCTGAACACATTCTCGATAATGATTTGTGCCGTCTCCTTAGCGGAAGGAAGTTTAGCGAGGGGAATGAAATGTGCCGCCTTAGAGAACCTATCGACAACCGTAAGAATCACAGTCTTCCCCGCAGACAAAGGCAGACCGGTAATGAAGTCTAGGGCGATGTGAGACCATGGTCGAGAAGGAATGGGGAGCGGTCTGAGACGACCGGCAGGAGGAGAGTTACCCGACTTAGTCTGCGCGCAGTCCGAACAAGCAGCCACGAAACGGCGCGTGTCACGCTCCTGAGTCGGCCACCAAAAGCGCTGGCGAATAGACGCAAGAGTGCCTCGAACACCGGGATGACCAGCTAACTTGGCAGAGTGAGCCCACTGAAGAACAGCCAGACGAGTGGAAACAGGAACGAAAAGGAGGTTACTAGGACAAGCGCGCGGCGACGCAGTGTGCGTGAGTGCTTGCTTAACCTGTCTTTCAATTCCCCAGACTGTCAACCCGACAACACGCCCATAAGGAAGAATCCCCTCGGGATCAGTAGAAGCCACAGAAGAACTAAACAGACGGGATAAGGCATCAGGCTTGGTGTTCTTGCTACCCGGACGGTAAGAAATCACAAACTCGAAACGAGAGAAAAACAACGCCCAACGAGCTTGACGGGCATTAAGTCGTTTGGCAGAACGGATGTACTCAAGGTTCTTATGGTCTGTCCAAACGACAAAAGGAACGGTCGCCCCCTCCAACCACTGTCGCCATTCGCCTAGGGCTAAGCGGATGGCGAGCAGTTCACGGTTACCCACATCATAGTTGCGCTCAGATGGCGACAGGCGATGAGAAAAATAAGCGCAAGGATGAACCTTATCGTCAGACTGGAAGCGCTGGGATAGAATGGCTCCCACGCCTACCTCTGAAGCGTCAACCTCGACAATGAATTGTCTAGTGACGTCAGGAGTAACGAGGATAGGAGCGGACGTAAAACGTTCTTTTAGAAGATCAAAAGCTCCCTGGGCGGAACCGGACCACTTAAAACACGTCTTGACAGAAGTAAGAGCTGTGAGAGGGGCAGCAACTTGACCGAAATTACGAATGAAACGCCGATAGAAATTAGCGAAACCTAAAAAGCGCTGCAACTCGACACGTGACCTTGGAACGGGCCAATCACTGACAGCTTGGACCTTAGCGGAATCCATCTGAATGCCTTCAGCGGAAATAACGGAACCGAGAAAAGTAACGGAGGAGACATGAAAAGAGCACTTCTCAGCCTTTACGTAGAGACAATTCTCTAAAAGGCGCTGTAGAACACGTCGAACGTGCTGAACATGAATCTCGAGTGACGGTGAAAAAATCAGGATATCGTCAAGATAGACAAAAACAAAGATGTTCAGCATGTCTCTCAGAACATCATTAACTAATGCCTGAAAAACAGCTGGCGCATTGGCGAGACCAAACGGCAGAACCCGGTACTCAAAATGCCCTAACGGAGTGTTAAACGCCGTTTTCCACTCGTCCCCCTCTCTGATGCGCACGAGATGGTAAGCGTTACGAAGGTCCAACTTAGTAAAGCACCTGGCTCCCTGCAGAATCTCGAAGGCTGATGACATAAGGGGAAGCGGATAACGATTCTTAACCGTTATGTCATTCAGCCCTCGATAATCCACGCAGGGGCGCAGAGTACCGTCCTTCTTCTTAACAAAAAGAACCCCGCCCCGGCCGGAGAGGAAGAAGGCACTATGGTACCGGCGTCAAGAGACACAGATAAATAATCCTCGAGAGCCTTACGTTCGGGAGCCGACAGAGAGTATAGTCTACCCCGAGGAGGAGTGGTCCCCGGAAGGAGATCAATACTACAATCATACGACCGGTGAGGAGGAAGGGAGTTGGCTCGGGACCGACTGAAGACCGTGCGCAGATCATGATATTCCTCCGGCACTCCTGTCAAATCGCCAGGTTCCTCCTGAGAAGTGGGGACAGAAGAAATGGGAGGGATGGCAGACATTAAGCACTTCACATGACAAGATACGTTCCAGGATAGGATAGAATTACAAGACCAATTAATAGAAGGATTATGACATACTAGCCAGGGATGACCCAAAACAACAGGTGTGAAAGGTGAACGAAAAATCAAAAAAGAAATAGTCTCACTGTGGTTACCAGATACTGTGAGAGTTAAAGGTAGTGTCTCAAATCTGATACTGGGAAGATGACTACCATCTAAGGCAAACATGGGCGTAGGCTTGTCTAACTGTCTGAAAGGAATGTTATGTTTCCGAACCCATGCTTCGTCCATGAAACAACCCTCAGCCCCAGAGTCAATCAAGGCACTGCATGTAGCACCCGAACCGGTCCAGCGTAGATGGACCGACATAGTAGTACAGGATCTAGATGAAGAGACCTGAGTAGTAGCGCTCACCAGTAGCCCTCCGCTTACTGATGGGCTCTGGCCTCTTACTGGACATGAATTAACAAAATGTCCATCAAATCCGCAATAGAGGCACAGGCGGTTGGTGATCCTCCGTTCCCTCTCCTTAGTCGAGATGCGAATCCCTCCCAGCTGCATGGGCTCAGTCTCAGAGCCAGAGGAGGGAGATGGTTGCGATGCGGAGCAGGGAAACACCGTTGATGCGAGCTCTCTTCCACGAGCCTGGTGACGAAGATCTACCCGTCGTTCTATGCGGATGGCGAGAGCAATCAAAGAGTCCACACTGGAAGGAACCTCCCGAGAGAGAATCTCATCTTTGACCACTGTGTGGAGTCCCTCCAGAAAACGAGCGAGCAGCGCCGGCTCGTTCCAGTCACTAGAGGCAGCAAGAGTACGAAACTCTATAGAGTAATCCGTTATGGATCGATCACCTTGGCATAGGGAAGCCAGGGCCCTAGAAGCCTCCCCACCAAAAACTGAACGGTCAAAAACCCGAATCATCTCCTCTTTAAAGTTCTGGTAATTGTTAGAACAATCAGCCCTTGCCTCCCAGATAGCTGTGCCCCACTCTCGGGCCCGGCCAGTAAGGAGTGAAATGACGTAAGCAACCCGAGCTCTCTCTCTAGAGTATGTGTTGGGTTGGAGAGAGAACACAATCTCACACTGGGTGAGAAAGGAGCGGCACTCAGTGGGCTGCCCGGAGTAGCAAGGTGGGTTATTAACCCTAGGTTCTGGAGGCTCGGCAGGCCAGGAAGTAACAGGTGGCACGAGACGAAGACTCTGGAACTGTCCAGAGAGGTCGGAAACCTGAGCGGCCAGGTTCTCCACGGCATGGCGAGCAGCAGACAATTCCTGCTCGTGTCTGCCGAGCATGGCTCCTTGGATCTCGACGGCAGTGTTACGAGCGTCTGTAGTCGCTGGGTCCATTCCTTGGTCGGATCCTTCTGTTATGCAGGTGAATGAGGACCCAAAAGCGACTTGGCGAAAACAGAGTTTTTAATCCAGTAAGAAACTTTACAAAACAAAAAGCATAATACTACTCGTAAAGACGAGAACAGACTGGAGATTTGATCGAGAACTGCAGGTTGCCTCGGGAAGGCACTTGAACCTAGCAGACTCAGACACCTGCTCACCACGCAGCATCTGAGGGAAACACGACACGACAGGGCAAAACATAGACACAGCACGGTGAATTATAGATGAGGATCCGACAGGGCAGGTACGGAAAACAAGGAGAGAAATAGGGACTCTAATCAGGGAAAAGGATCGGGAACAGGTGTGGGAAGACTAAATGATGATTAGGGGAATAGGAACAGCTGGGAGCAGGAACGGAACGATAGAGAGAAGAGAGAGCGAGAGAGTGAGAGAGGGAGGGGGAGAGAGAGGGATAAAAAGAGGGAAAGAACCTAATAAGACCAGCAGAGGGAAACGAATAGAAGGGGAAGCACAGGGACAAGACATGATAATTAATGACAAAACATGACAGAGAACATCCCTATGGACCCTGGTCAAAAGTAGTGCACTATTTAGGGCATAGGGTGCCATTTGGGACACACAGTTAAGTCATCCCTTCTTTGATATTAGCAGCATGGAAAAGAGGCTTCACAGTGGGAGTGGACTCTCCTCACCGATGTGTGTGTCTGCCTTACTGAAAACAGAGACTTCCAAGTTGGCTGTGTGTGGGTGTGTGTGTGCAATTTCTTTTACTAAGCCTATTCACGGTGATGGCTTTCCAGCCCAATGAAAGTAATATGTTAGCACTGAATGGAGGAAGAGGGAAGTGGTGGGAGGAAGAGGGGGAGGAGGGAGAAATATATATCCACTGCTGTTCTTTCTCCTACAAGGATAATCCATTGTTTTTCTCTGGTGCCTGGGCCATAGGCTAAATATTAAGGGTGGTTTATGGTTGGAACTGGATTCACGGATGTCTTTTCTAAATTTCTATTTAGCCCTGTCAACATGGGGGCCCTCCCTGTACATGGTAAACTGACTGAACAAAGGAGTGTACTTCATTATTTTCTGTCAGTCATTCTAGTAGATGTACAGTACCAGTCAAAAGTTTGGACACACCTACTCATTCAGTAGTTTTTCTTTTTACTTTTTACTATTTTTTACATTGTAGAATAATAGTGAAAACAACAAAACTAGGAAATAACACATGGAATCGAGTAGTAACCAAAAAAGTGTTAAACAAACCAAAATATATTTTATGTTTCAGATTCTTCAAAGTAGCCACCATTTGCCTTGATGACATCTTTGCACACTCTTTCATTCTCTCAACCAGCTTCACGAGGTAGTCACCTGGAATGCATTTCAATTAACAGGTGTGCCTTGTTAAAAGTTAATTTTAACAATTTTCCTTCTTAATGCATTTGAGACAATCAGTTTTGTTGTGGCAAGGTACGGGTGAAATACAGAAGATAGCCCTATTTGATAAAATACCAAGTCCATATTATGGCAAGAACAGCTCAAATAAGCAAAGAGAAAAGACAGACCATCATTACCTTAAGACATGAAGATCAGTCAATGCGGAATATTTTTCAGAAATTTGAAAGTTTCTTAGTGCAGTCGCAAAAACAGTCAAGCGCTACAATGCAACTGTCTCTCATGAGGACCGCCACAGGGAAGGGAGATCCAGAGTTACCTTTGCTGCAGAGGATAAGTTAATTAGAGTTACCTGCACCTCAGAAATGGCAGCCTAAATACAGTTGACGACTAAAGATTACATACACTTAGGTTGGAGACATTAAAACTTTCAACCACTCCACAAATTTCTTTATAACAAACTATAGTTTTGGCATGGCAGTTAGGACATGCACATTGTGCATGACACAAGTAATTTTTCCAACAATTGTTTACCGGCAGACAATCTCACTTAAAATTCACTGTATCACAATTCCAGTAGGTCAGAAGATTACATAGACTAAGTTGACTGTGCCTTTAAACAACTTGGAAAATTCTAGAAAATGATGTCATGGCTTTAAAAGCTTCTGATAGGCTAATTGACATTATTTGATTCAATTGGAAGTGTACCTGTGGATGTATTTCAAGGCCTACCTTCAAACTCAGTGCCTCTTTACTTGACATCATGGGAAAATAAAAAGATATCAGCCAAGACCTCAGAAAAAAATTGTAGACATCCACAAGTATGGTTCATCCTTGGAAGCAATTTCTAAATGCCCGAAGGTACCACTTTAATCTGTACAAACAATAGTATGCATGTGTAAACACCATGGGACCTGAATGTCACCTAAATATGAACGTACTTTGGTGCGAAAGTGCAAATCAATCCCAGAACAACAGCAAAGGACCTTGTGAAGATGCTGGAGGAAACAGGTACAAAGTATCTATATCCACAGTAAAAACAAGTCCTATATCGACATAACCTGAAAGGCCGCTCAGCAAGGTAGAGGTCACTGCTCCAAAACTGCCATCAAAAAAGATAGTACTGTTTGCAGCTGCACATGGGGACAAAGATCATACTTTTTGGAGAAATGTCCTCTGGTCTGATGAAACAAAAATAGAACTGTTTGGCCATAATGATCATCGTTATGTTTGGAAGAAAAGGGGGAGGCTTACAAGCTGAAGAACACCATCCCAACCATGAAGCACAGGGGAGGCAGCATCAGGTTGTGAGATTGCATTGCTGCAGGAGGGACTGGTGCACTTCACAAAATAGATGGCAGCATGAGGCAGGAAATTTATGTGGATATATTGAAGCAACATCTCAAGACATCAGTCAGGAAGTTAAAGCTTGGTCGCAAATGGATATTCCAAATGGACAATGACCCCAAACATATTTCCAAAGTTGTGGCAAAATGGCTTAGGGACAACAAAGTCAAGGTATTGGAGTGGACATCACAAAGCCCTGACCTCAATCCCATAGAAAATTTGTGGGCAGAACTGAAAAATGTGTGCGAGCATAGAGGCCTACAAACCTGACTCAGTTACACCAGTTCTGTCAGGAGGAATGGGCCAAAATTCACCCAACTTATTGTGGGAAGCTTGTGGAAGACTACCCAAATTGTTTGACCCAAGTTAAACAATTTAAAGGCAATGCTACCAAATACTAATTGAGTGTATGTGAACTTCTGACCCACTGGGGATGTGATGAAAGAAATAAACAATGAAACAAATCATTCTCTCTACTAGTATTCTGACATTTCACATTCTTAAAATAAAAAAATAAAGACAGGGAATTTTTACTAGGATTAGACTTCAGGACTTGTGAAAAACTAGGTATAAATGTACTTGGCTAAAGTGTATGTAAACTTCCGACATTCAACTGTAAATGCTTCACAGAGTTCAAGTAAGAGACCCATCTCAAATTCGACTGTTCAGAGGAGACCTCTTGAAACAGGCCTTCATGGTGTCATGTATTGTATTGTCATGTCTTGTCCCTGTGCTTTCTCTTCTCTTCGTTTCCCCTTGCTGGTCGTATTAGGTTACTTTCTCTCTCTCTATCTCTCTCTCTATCGTTCCGTTCCTGCTCCCAGCTGTTCCTCATTCTCCTAACGACCTCGTTCTCTCTCTCACACCTGTCCCCTCTTTTGCCTCTGATTAAGTCTCTATTTCTCTCTCTGTTTCTGCTTCTGTCCTTGTCGGATTCTTGTTTGCTTTGCCCTTGTTCCGTCCTGTCGTGGTCTGTCTCTTCATCAGATGCTGCGTGTGAGCAGGTGTCTCTGTCCTCTACGGCCCGCGCCTACCCGAAGGGACCTGCAGTCTGTTGCCGCTAGCCCTGCTATTCTCCTCTACTACTAGAAGGGGGACACTCCTGTAAAGATAGAGGATTTATGTTTTCCCTGTTTGGACATCTCCTGTAAAGATTGAGGATTTATGTTTTCCCTGTTTGGACATTAATAAACTCTGTTTCTGTTAAGTCGCTTTTGGGTCCTCACTCACCTGCATAACACATGGTTGAATTGCTGCAAAGAAACAATTACTAAAGGACACACATATTAAGAAGAGACTTGCTTGAGCCAAGAAACATGAGCAATCGACATTAGACCGGTGGGAATCTGTCCTTTGGCCTGATGAGTCCAAATGTGAGATTTTTGGTTCCAACCACCGTGCCTTTGTGAGACGCAGTGTAGGTGAACAGATGATGGATGATGAGGAGGAGGTGTGATGGTGTGGGGGTGCTTTGCTGGTGACATGGTCAGTGATTTAGAATTCAAGGCACACTTAACCGACATGGCTACCACAGCATTCTGCAGCGATACGCCATTCCATCTGGTTTGTGCTTAGTGGAACTATCATTTGTTTTTCAACAGGACAATGACCCAAAACACACCTCCAGGCTGTGTAAGGTCTATGTGATCAAGGAGAGTAATGGAGTGCTGCATCAGATGAGCTTTACTTCACAATTACCCAACCTCAGCCCAATTGAGATGGTTTGGGATGAATTGGACCGCAGAGTGATGGATAAGCAGCCAACAAGTGCTCAGCATATGTGGGAACTCCTTCAAGACCATTGGAAAGCATTGCTCATGAAGCTGGTTTAGAGAATGCCAAGAGTGTGCAAAGCTCTCATCAAGGCAAATTGTGGCTACTTTGAAGTATCTAAATATTTAAAATATTTTGATTAATGCATGAATCCATATGTGTTATTTCATAGTTTTGATGTCTTCACTACTATTCGACAATGTAGAAAATAGTACAAATTAAGAAAAACCCTGGAATGATTAGGTGTGTAAAACTTTTGCCTGGTACCGTAAATCTAGCTTTAGACTGTATTAGCTCTGACAGTGTGGTGTCCCTCCCTGTACAGTGGCTTGCGAAAGTATTCACCCTTGGCATTTATCCTATTTTGTTGCAATACAACCTGGAATTTAAATGTATTTTTATTTTTATTTCATGTAATGGACATACACAAAACAGTTCAAACTGGTGAAGGGAAGAAAATATATAAAAATTACTTGTTTCAAAAAATTATACAAAATCAAAAACAGAAAAGTGGTGCGTGTATATGTATTCACCCCCTTTGCTATGAAGCCCCTAAATAAGATCTAGTGGACAAAATCTAAATTGTACTTGGGCTGGAATAATACATTATCGACTTTCTCTTACATTTCAAAGATGATGGTACAAAAACAATTGAATTATCTTTTACCAGATCTAAAGTGTTGTGTTCTCCTACATCCCTTTCACATTTCCACAAAGTTCAAAGTGATTCCTTTCAAATGATACCAATAATATGCATATTCTTGCTTTAGGGCCTGAGCTACAGGCAGTTAGATTTGGGAATGTCTGATCCTTAACCTAGGGTCTGATCCTTAACCTGCTCCCGCTCTTCCTCCTCTTGGCGCTCGAGGGCCAAGATCCCCAGCATTACGCACTCAAGCCACCATCAGTAAGCACACTGCCTTCCCCCGTCACATGCATCAGCGATCATTGGACTCACGTGGACTCAATTACTTGTGTCATTACCTTCCCTATATCTGTCTGTTCCCAAGCTTGGCAGAAAACTTATATCTTGTTAATCTAACGGCACTCCGTTCCCTGCTTCAGGACTGATTGTCACATGTTCGTGTTACCCGTGTTCTGACGCTGTTCCTGTCTTGGTCTATGTCTGTTCCCTTTTAAACCGTACCTGCTTCTCCTCTCCAGCGTCACTCCTTACACCTCTTATTAAGAGTTAAGAAATAAGCGGCCCCTGGCTGAATCAAGTTGAGGATCCCTGCCTTATAGTCTGCTGTCCCTACCTGTATATGATATGATCTGCTCATGGTGCCCCTCCTAGTTGACTATACAGTATGTGCTGATACAGTAGGTGAAAATTGGGGTGTACTTTGTCAGACATTCCAGAGCGCCAGCCTCCCGCACCCCTCAAATGATGTCTCCCTGCTGAGTCTCTATCCACAATCACACTTAATTACATATCACTCTTGTCTGCCTACTGTATGTGTGCGGGACAGGCAGAGAACAGGTTCTAATGTGAACTCAAGACAGAACCTCATAGAGTTTTATTGAGGGGACATACTGTGAAGCACAATGTTGGAAGGGTCTTCTGTCAATTACATTAATCTCTCTTTAAATGAGGATTCTGTTAGCAAATGAGAAACTACACTTCAGGGAGTTCACATGGGGAAAATCCCCCTGATAATTGATGAAAGGCATAAGATTTTCATAAACGTTAAAAAAGTGGGGTTTCTTTCCCATACTTAATGGCTCACTGGAACTGATATTTTTTTTCCATTTTCTAAATCACCACAATCTCCATCACCACAAGATAAATCTTTATGTATCCTATCTAATGTCTGATCATCTCTGACTAGACTAGATTACGTATTGTACTGTACGACTGATAGCACATGCTCAGTCACATAGGCCCTCCATGGTTGCGTCCCAAATGGCATCCTATTCCCTATATAGTACACTACCTTTGACCAGGACCAAAATGGGGTGGTCAAAAGTGGTGCACTGTGTTTGGGAATAGGGTGCCATTTTGGATGGACAATTCTCTTTCTGCAGGGATCCTGATATCTAACCATGAGTCCCTAACACAATCCCACTTTTTTTGTCCACTCCGGACTGGCCATATTCTTTTGCTGCGGTCCAGACCGGCCTTCATTTAAAAGTCCATGGACGTTTATTTTTGGTCTGAACCAGCCTATATTTGGCCCAAACATAGACGTCTATAATTGGTTTGAATTTGGTCCGGTCTGGACCGTCCTTGATTTGTCCCAAACATAGATGTCTACGATTGGTTCAGATTTTGTCAGGTCCAGACCCGGACCAAGTCTGAACCAATCATAGACATCTATGTTTTGCAAGTTTGGACAGCACAATACAGCACATCACATCAGAGTACAGTACATTAGAGTACAGTACAGTAAAGAAAAGTAGAGTATATTACATTACAGTAGAGTACATAACAGCACAGTAGATGTATAGTGTATAGTAGAGTATAATGTATTCTACTCTACACTACTTTACTCTAATCTCCTCTACTCTACTGAACTAAACTGTACTGTACTCTACTATACTCTGCTGCATTGCTTGTTGTTTGGGGTTTTAGGCTGGGTTTTTGTATAGCACCTTGTGACATCGGCTGATGTAAAAAGGGCTTTATAAATTAATTTGATTGATTGATTGATATTGTACTGTACTGAATTAAACTCTACTGTACTCTACAAAATGAAACTTTAATATACTGTAGTCTACTGTGCTCTACTCTACTGAATAAAACTCTACTGTCCTGTAACGTACCTTACCGTACTATACTGTACTTTGCTGTTCAAACACATGACACAAAGCCTAGATGTCTACGATACAATCTTATTTGGTCTGGTCCAGACCGACCAAATGTGTACTTGTTTGGGCAGCACATTTAGAATAATACCCAGCATGTTTTGCAAGCTTTTGTTTTTTACATTTACATTTTGATCATTCAGCAGACACTCTTATCCAGAGTAATTTACAGTTCGTGCATTCAACTAAGGCAGATAAACAACAACATATCAAAGCAATCTTCTTCTTTTTTACTGAGAATGTTATTGTAGTTGAAGTGGTCTGTTGGTTTGATTACTGAACATCATCGCTGCCAGTTACAAATCTTTTGAAAAACATAAACGCATGTTTATCAAATGGATAAAAAATGTTGTGATATTGAATCAATTACCATGTTGGTAGCGCTTTATAAAAACTCCATGTAATAAACATGCCCTACCCTGTGCTCTGACCTCTTTCTCCCCTCTCTCTCCAGATGAAATCTCACGTCTTGTGACGGCCGGCCGCCCAACAACCTGCCCGCTTGACCCTATCCCCTCCTCTCTTCTCCAGACCATTTCCGGAGACCTTCTCCCTTACCTCACCTCGCTCATCAACTTATCCCTGACCGCTGGCTACGTCCCTTCCGTCTTCAAGAGAGCGAGAGTTGCACCCCTTCTGAAAAAACCTACACTCGATCCCTCCGATGTCAACAACTACAGACCAGTATCCCTTCTTTCTTTTCTCTCCAAAACTCTTGAACGTGCCGTCCTTGGTCAGCTCTCCCGCTATCTCTCTCAGAATGACATTCTTGATCCAAATCAGTCAGGTTTCAAGACTAGTCATTCAACTGAGACTGCTCTTCTCTGTATCACGGAGGCGCTCCGCACTGCTAAAGCTAACTCTCTCTCCTCTGCTCTCATCCTTCTAGATCTATCGGCTGCCTTCGATACTGTGAACCATCAGATACTCCTCTCCACCCTCTCCGAGTTGGGCATCTCCGGCGTGGCCCACGCTTGGATTGCGTCCTACCTGACAGGTCGCTCCTACCAGGTGGCGTGGCGAGAATCTGTCTCCTCACCATGCGCTCTCACCACTGGTGTCCCCCAGGGCTCTGTTCTAGGCCCTCTCCTATTCTCGCTATACACCAAGTCACTTGGCTCTGTCATAACCTCACATGGTCTCTCCTATCATTGCTATGCAGACGACACACAATTAATCTTCTCCTTTCTCCCTTCTGATGACCAGGTGGCGAATCGCATCTCTGCATGTCTGGCAGGCATATCAGTGTGGATGACGGATCACCACCTCAAGCTGAACTTCGGCAAGACGGAGCTGCTCTTCCTCCCGGGGAAGGACTGCCCGTTCCATGATCTCGCCATCACGGTTGACAACTCCATTGTGTCCTCCTCCCAGAGCGCTAAGAACCTTGGCGTGATCCTGGACAACACCCTGTCGTTCTCAACTAACATCAAGGCGGTGGCCCGTTCCTGTAGGTTCATGCTCTACAACATCCGCAGAGTACGACCCTGCCTCACACAGGAAGCGGCACAGGTCCTAATCCAGGCACTTGTCATCTCCCGTCTGGATTACTGCAACTCGCTGTTGGCTGGGCTCCCTGCCTGTGCCATTAAACCCCTACAACTCATCCAGAACGCCGCAGCCCGTCTGGTGTTCAACCTTCCCAAGTTCTCTCACGTCACCCCGCTCCTCCGCTCTCTCCACTGGCTTCCAGTTGAAGCTCGCATCCGCTACAAGACCATGGTGCTTGCCTACGGAGCTGTGAGGGGAACGGCACCTCAGTACCTCCAGGCTCTGATCAGGCCCTACACCCAAATAAGGGCACTGCGTTCATCCACCTCTGGCCTGCTCGCCTCCCTACCACTGAGGAAGTACAGTTCCCGCTCAGCCCAGTCAAAACTGTTCGCTGCTCTGGCTCCCCAATGGTGGAACAAACTCCCTCACGACGCCAGGACAGCGGAGTCAATCACCACCTTCCGGAGACACCTGAAACCCCACCTCTTTAAGGAATACCTAGGATAGGATAAAGTAATCCTTCTCACCCCCCCTTAAAATATGTAGATGCACTATTGTAAAGTGGCTGTTCCACTGGATGTCATAAGGTGAATGCACCAATTTGTAAGTCGCTCTGGATAAGAGCGTCTGCTAAATGACTTAAATGTAAATGTATAAAGCATTTACAATGGATTATTAAATCATTTATTCATCATTTATTCATCATTACTCCCACATTTGTAAATGTTAGTAATCTAGTTATTCACACATTTATAAACAACTTTTAAAGTAATTTAGTAATGATTCATAATATAATTCATCAGATGTTTAATTTAGGTCCTTATAAACAATTTACTAAATAGTAGGTATGTAGTCTGAAAAACAACAACCCGATACTTGTCTTTTCTTTTCAAACAACTGGAACAGTTTTAACAGATGATCAGAACAAATTTAAGCTAGTTTACAGAGTAGAGGATGTCAGTCAAGGCTCTGTATGTTTTCAGAAAGCTGCAGAAACCATAGTTGTGACACACACTTCACATCTGTCAAGAAGAGGGAAGAGGTGAGGATAGGAGAGAATAGAAGAGAAGAGAAGAGGAGGGGAGAGGGGAGGGCCCTAATGCACTAAGTGCTCTCCCGCCATACTAGCTTTAAAAAAGGACCTCTCTCTGATCTGTAATTAACCCAGGTTGGGCAAATATTTCGATACAAACCCCATACCATACCCAATCACTCCAATATCCACTGAACTCGCTGCCAGGCCCCGCGAGGAACGAGGAATTAACACTTTCTGGCCTAAATGGCACTATATTCCCTATATTGTAGTGCATTAGGGCTCTGGTCGAAAGTAGTGTACTATAAACGGAATAGGGTGCCATTTTGGTATGCAGCTTCTCTCTCCCAGCCCAGACATTCAATGAAAGCTTTTCCTCAGTTTTTCTCCAATTACACAAACCATTTTTACTTCACAGATTACCTCTCGGTCAGTCTTAGAATCACAGGTAGGAAATAAGTGGCCAGTTATATTGTAATGCTATTACTATGTAGTGATCATTTCATATAAACTCTCACAACTATGGCTTGATTTACTTCAATGTTCAATATTTCTATAGTTTCCCAATACCTGCCTCCTCAACAGTAACACAGACATCACATAGTGAAAGGCTAACCTTGTGAGTTGAATGTGATCCAGGCTTAAAACAAAGCAATGCGGATGTGTGATTCAGTTATCAGATTCAGTGGAGCTATGCTAGACCTCCAGACAGGCCTGCATTGACGTGAAAGTGTTACCCCTCCTTGGTGACCCCAAGGTGGGGGCGGTGGGGGGCCTCTGGGGGTATGCGGTGGGCCCCGGCCCAGGGTGCGATGGTTATCACTGGGGTAGGGTTACAGGGAGCTGGGTTGGGGCTGGGGCGGTCTGGGGTGCCCCTCTCCAACCACAGAGAACCACTGTTACTCCAGGGGGTCCCAGCAGAGCACACACACCGCTCCAGGGAAAAGAGGAATCTAGAATATGCACCAACTGCTGCCTCTAATCTAGTCACAGAGCTCACCGTCACACACACACACACACACACACACACACACACACACACACACACACACACACACACACACACACACACACACACACACACACACACACACACACACACACACACACACACACACACACACACACACACACACACACAGCAGCCGGACCAGGCTTCCTCATCCTGGGAGCCCCATCTTATCTCCCTCTCCATCAGGCCTCTCTTCAAAGACACTCCTATCTGTAGGGAGTAAGGGTGGAGGATGGTGTGCTGGGAATAGGGGGCACACACACACACACAGTCTTGTACAGCTAACCTTGTAGGGACACACAATTCTGTCCTATTCAAAATCCTATTTTCCAGCCCTAAACCTAATTCTAATCCTTACCTGTACTCTTACCCTAACCTTAACCCAAAAACCTAACCCTAAACCTAACTCTAGCTCCTAACCCTAAAACTAACCCTAGCTCCTAACCCTGTGGGGACTGTTGATTGATCAGCCTGTACTGCCTCAGACAGACAGTGCCACAAGCATTTCACAGAGACAAACTAGCAATGTTTACATTACCATCTATCTGTCCACTGAAAGAACTGATATACTCAAATACGGTATGTTTTTCTAAATTGTCTAGCAAACAGAAAATATGACTTATCAAAGTCCTGTCCTACACAAAGTAAGAGAAAAATGTCATTCATGTTTTTGCCTGTGACTCAGAACTGAGAGCCGGTAACCAAAGCATTGCTTTAATATCTCGGCAGCGAAATGGGACTGGCTGTGTTTAAATCAAACTGTTAAAACTGTCACCGCCCGGCCTGATGGCAAATGGTTGACCAGAGCTTAATTTTAGCCAGCAGGAAAATCGTGCTGTAGCAACAAGAAATGTAAGTCGCTCTGGATAAGAGCGTCTGCTAAATGACTTAAATGTAATGTAATGTAAATGTGATAAATTAAGTGAATTATAATTCATTAACAGTTTTGTATGGGTTGATACATTTTTCGTAAAAAATTTCAAAGTGGAAATTACAAACTTCTGAAGCCTTTTTAAACCTCAAATACACATGTTTTAAATGTCCTACATTGCAGGAAAGTTTTCTGGTCACAGGTTGATGAAAGATCCTACATCTGTGGGGAGTGTGCCTCAACCAAGTTCTATTTCTGAGTTATCAGGATGTCTATTTCTGAGTTATCAGGATGTCTATTTCTGAGTTATCAGGATGTCATGTTATCTGTTTGGGAGTTTGTAACTATTAGCAGGGCGTTGTTCATACCAGTGCATGTGTTCATGTGCAAGAGCTGACAAGGCCCTTACTGATCTGATTGGAGCAAGTCCAAGGTTGGGGATCAATAATCAGTGGAGGGCTTTGTCTTGTTACTCCTCTTATAATTTTAACCACATTTAGATAAGCCTACATGTGGTTTTATTCTCTGTTGAAAGAAGAGCTAATTCATTTGGGTTCAGTTGTATTTTGATGAACTGACATTTCTTCTTTGGATGCAGGAAGGAGGAAGGTTTGTTGTGGCCCCGCTGGTCAGGGCCCGGGACTAAAGAGCAACTGGGATCTATTTGGAGTGAGGTGTGTGTGTGTGTGTGTGTGTGTGTGTGTGTGTGTGTGTGTGTGTGTGTGTGTGTGTGTGTGTGTGTGTGTGTGTGTGTGTGTGTGTGTGTGTGTGTGTGTGTGTGTGTGTGTGTGTGTGTGTGTGTGTGTGTGTGTGTGTGTGTGTGTGTGTGCATCATGCAGTGCTTACCAAATAGCACTTCTTCCATATCATCCTACAGAGGTCCATGCAGGCCAGATGTTTTGATTGCTCTACTCTATCAGAAAGACCAGATTTTAAGGTTTATAATTAACCTATTTTTGCCAAACAACTATACCAAATGCGCAGATGGTCTGTGTTTCAAAATATAACTTTTTCCTATAGTAACCGTGGCCCCATGCCTTCCTTATGTGGGTAGGCTACTGGTGAAAATCAGCAATAGCCATTTTGGAAAAATATACTTTCTATTTTCTTCTGTTATATTCCATTATATTCTTACTGTAAAATATGTGTGTTGACTGGTAGGGCTGGGCCTGTGATTGACTGCTAAATGAACAAGTTGACTTCATTTGCATGGTGCACTAATAGATTGGCATGGCATACATAGCCATAGCTTTGGCTACTAAGCACAGATAAATAAAACTCAAAACATAAATAAATTGCCATGTATCATGTTTTTTATGATCTTCCTAAAATAAATATTAATGCATTTTTTGTGACTGTGTATATTAACACTAGAAAGGCAGAGAGCATTTTAATGACTCACAACAAATTTAAATGTTTATTTACTCTGACGTGTTAGTGTACCCCTCCTCCTTGACTTTTCCTAAATAAGTCAATATAAAATTGCGCCGGAAGAAATGGCAGCAGTTTTGCATGCGCCCAACCAATTGTGCTATTATGTTTTTTTCCCAATACCTTTTTTGCACTATTGGTTAGAGCCTGTAAGTAAGCATTTCACTGTTGTAAACGGCGCAAGTGACAAATAATCTTTGATTTTATTTGATAACACTGTCGTTGTTATAATCTTAATATCACAAACAGAACTCGAGTTATAAACAGTTTTAGGGCATGCCATTATTTGAATGGTTTTCCCTGGCCTGCTCTACTCTTTCTCCAATAGTTGAATGTGCCTTGCCCAATAGATAATCACCCCAATAAGTGCCTTGAAACTGAGCCGAAGCTATCCCGAAACTAATATCAAAAATACACTACATGGCCAAAAGTTTGTGTGGCCTACCACTTCACGGCTGAGCCGTTGTTGCTCCTAGACATTTCCACTTCACAATAACAGCACTTAAAGTTGACCGGTGCAGCTCTAGCACAACATACATTTGACAAATTGACTAGTTGGAAAGGTGGTATACTATGAAGGTGACACATTGAAAGTCCCTGAGCTCTTTAGTATGCGCCATTCTACTGCCAATGTTTGTCTATGAAAATTGCATGGTTGTGTGCTCGATTTTATACACCTGTCAACGAAGGGTGTTGCTGAAATAGCTGAATCCACTAATACTTTTGGCCATGTAGTGTATAATAACAGATGAAATAAATGAAGTATAGTATGATGGGGAAAAAGGGAGAGAATGGGTGAGTGATGAGT
This sequence comes from Oncorhynchus gorbuscha, assembly GCF_021184085.1. Lineage (NCBI taxonomy): Eukaryota > Metazoa > Chordata > Actinopteri > Salmoniformes > Salmonidae > Oncorhynchus > Oncorhynchus gorbuscha. The sequence goes on from NC_060179.1 coordinate 39,422,745, forward strand.
GAGGTGAAGAAAACAATGCATCATTATGTAATCACCAATTGTGAATGAAGAACAGGGCGTGCCATCCTATTGTGTTCATCTATTCTAATGATCTCATCTGAAAACGGTGTACATTATATCAGTCCACCGAATCCAAACAGTGTAATTAGTCTTCTCTAGGCCTACTTGGAGTGTCCTACACAGTGAGAGAGTGTGTGGCAAGATCAAGATGAATGGATGCACATGCTGCGTTAGCTTTGCTACAATATCTGAATGAAAACGACTCAGATGGCAGGGAAGAAATGGATGATGATTATCATAATCTCTGATGATAAGTTTTCTAATTCAAGCTGAATGGCTTTACATTTTTGGGATAGGATCCATATTGGGGAGCAGAGGAGCAAGTGTTGAATAATGTTTCGGGTCAGATGGCATAGTGTACTACGTAAAAGGAGGAACTCGCAGCCGGCCTGTTGCTGTGTTGTACAATATGCTTGACTTGGCTGCTATCAATGCACGTGTTGTTCAAACATGCATGTACAACACCATGAGCAGGAGAGACTTTATTATGAGTCTGGTACAAGGGCTATGTGAGAGACAGGAGGGCCAAGTCAGCAGCAAAGAGTCCCTGTGAGTGATTGAACGATCCAAATTGCGCATATCTCCCGGGGAGGAGAAACTGCAAGGTGGGCAGATGCACTTGGAACAGAACCCACAACATCTATTTCAGCTGCAAGCAAGTTGTTAATGGGAGTGTGTCAAAAAACAAGTGAAAGTTACAAGGATTTGTGGTGACTGTTAGGACAAGGGATAACAGATAACAACAATGTGATCCAACTGTTGCGTGAAGACTCACACACCATACTATAAGCACGAGCGAGGCCTCAAATAATGTGACCAATAACTGACAATAATATACTTTTTTTGACCGCTGTCATATCGACACCTATATTCATTATAATGACACTGTGATACTCAGTAATGTGTTGTATTGGATTTGCCCCAAACCTAACACTTCGTATTAAGGACAAATAGTTGATTGCTTTGCCACATTTTTTGTTGCAGTATTACTTTAGTGCCTTGTTGCAAACCTTGTGCATGTTTTGGAATGTTTGTATTCCGTACAAGCTTTCTTCTTTTCACTCTGTCAATTAGGTTAGCATTTTGGAGTAACTACAGTACAATGTTGTTGATCTATCCTCAATTTTCTCCTATCACAGCAATTAAACTCTGTAACTGTTTTAAAATCACCATTGGCCTCATGGTGAAATCCCTGAGCGGTTTCCTGCTTCTCTGGCAGCTGAGTTAGGAAGGATGCCTGTATATTTGTAGTGACCATCCAAAGTGCAATTTTTAACTTCAACATGCTCAAAGGGATATTCCATGTCTGCTATTTATTTTTATTTTTTATGTACCCATCTACCAATTAAACACTATTATCGCACACAGTGTCCAGTTATAAAATAATATATAGATTTTGGCCTTTACTACTAAAGCAAACTCATAAATGGCAAAAAGAACAGTAAAAAAAATGGTTTCTAGGACATATAAAAAAAACTCAGGAAATATATACTGTATATATATATTTTGTTTTACACACATTGAACCCCTTTGTTGGGTAGGCACAAAACTACCTTCATACTGACCATTCGTTTTTTTAAAAATCCGGTACTGGTTACCTTCAGATGACTCTTGTGACACTTGTGGGGTTCCAGCTCAAACTGTTTGGAGCAACTAGTTGGCACATCGACAGTACCGACTTCAGACATGTCTCCTGGCACTTGTGCGGGTCGTAGAGCAAAATGAAGGACACCATAGAGTTGGTGAGAGTCTCCCCTTTCCATAAGAGTTTGTAGGTTAAACCGTTCGGATGCTACAGATGTTTTAGTGAGATGACCGATTTTCGGGATGTCTCATGGTCTGTAAATATCGCTCTAGCTCTGCTGAAGTGTGACACTGGCGGATATTTTTACTTTAAAATTAACGATTTTTATGTTTTTTTTTATGTAACTTGTAACTTAGATCGACACACCAGTACGTCAATTGATTCTAGGGAGTTAAGCACTTTTTACTCCTGAACTTAGGGGTTGAATACTTTGTGATTTTCATGAATAGGAAAAGATTCTTGGGGTATTTATGTCTGCTGCGTTATGCTAATTCGTTTGAGGCTATGATTACGATCCTGGATCCGGGATTGCTCGTCGCAAAAGGTTAAATGGATTTATTAGACTCGTGGCTACTGGTACTCCTTGAGGACCGCTATTAAACAGATGGATTTTGCTGGGGATTTGAGTATTATGTTAATTTGATTTCCGCAGCAGCGTGGAAATGATAGGCTAAGGGCTAAATATCCATATGGTCATTCTGACCATCATGGCACTGAAAGTACTGCCAGAGTTCAAAAACCACATACTTAGGAAATATCAGAGACATGTGGTTTCAAGGTTTTTATTGAAATTACAAAATTGAAAATCACCAAATTGAAAACAGTCAGATTGACCATCACTTCTAGTGTTAAACCCAGGGTGCACACTCCAGAGATGCATAGTCATCAGAAGGATGCTAGTGTCAATACTGAAGATAGACTGTAGACTAAATGTGTGTCCCAAATCGCACATGATTCCCTATATAGTGCACTACTTTTGACCAGAACTCTATGGGCTGCCAGTCAGGACGTATCCTATGACAGTTGTGACAAACCACCACAGGAACACTTCCCCAGAACACATGCAGTAGAGTGACAGACACAAACACTGATCATAGCTGTCTCATAGCAAAGTCATTTATTTTCATGTTTGTTTTAGCTGGTTGAGACTTCCCTAGACATAATAAACATCTACCCAATTCCCCTTCCCATTGGTATTTTGTCTTGTAAGCTGTCCAGGACTCCTAAATCTCACTGGTTTTACTGAAACCTATCATCTCCTCTTGGCATTGTTGCAGACATCAGGCCCACCGACAGAGCTGCATCCTCTATTTTTGTAAAGAGATGAAGGCCTGTGTCCCAAATGGCACCCTATTCCCTGTGGGGTTTGGTCAAAAGTAATGCACTACATAGGGAATAGGGTGCCATTTGGAATGCAGGTATCAGTAAGTATTTTTTGGGAGTGGAACCCACAGCAGCTGTCTCAATAAGGCGGTGCTGAGGCTTGAGATTGAGAGTGGGGCAAAGAGAAATTGACTTTGGTCTATTTAATTTATTTCGCCCATCTTCGTACTTTATCTGTCGCAAGCAAGCTATAAACTGATCACAGGGGGATGGAAGACATGGAGATGAGGTGGGTAGACACTATGCATCCCACTGTCATTATAAACCGTGACAGACAACAGCAAAACAACAACAGCTTCAACACACTAGTAAATCTCTCTGTTAGAGTAACAGACAATACAGGGCCCTGAACTGAAGAATGGAGAGAGGGAAGGAGAATGGAGAGGAAGGAAAGAGTGTAGACTGAAGAGGAGAGAAAGAGATTGGAGGGAGACTCAATAGCAGAAGGAGAGATGGAGACTGGAAATTATATGGAGTGCTTAAGGCGAGATAGAGGGTGAAGAGGAGAAGGAGACTAGAGTAGAGGGAGATATGGAAGAAGAATGTAAAGGAGAGGGAGAGAGTGGTTAAGGAGAGACGGAAAAGAAGGAGAGAGTGTTTAAAAGAGTACAGGGAGAGTGGATAAGGTTCAGTAGGCTGAAAAGGAAAGGGGGAGAGAGAGCGAGAAGTAGAACGTGCTTAAGGGCGAGTAGTCTGATAGGTCTGTCTGTGAAACCTCAGTCACACTTCAGTAGAGAGGACCCATCAGACCTAGATGGCCCCACTCTGATAACTACACCCACAAACACGCACCCACATGAACATGCACATACACACACACACACACATTCTGAACTACGGTACATTCCCGCTTTAAGCCCACATGGTCGGAATATGTACCAAAAAATCGAACTACCACTTAAACCATGGGCGACATTCACAGTGACTATTGCAATTCACAAGACTGAAGTTAAAAATGTGACTTCTCAGGGTACACATATGTACACACATGCACACACAAACATGTCCTGTGAAGGAGGAAACTTGGCTCTGGTCTGTTGCCAGGGAGTCATGGAGTGACTGGACAGTTTGTGTGTGTGTGCGCGCGTGGATGTGTGGACAGTATGAGACATAGTGTGGTGTGTAGATGCTGGCTCAGGAAATTCCCTTGAACAGAACGGAAAGGACGGTGGCTTTAATAAGCGTTGTGGTTTCCAGAATGATCCTTTCCTGTTTACTGAGGGCCGGCAGTAAACACATCTCCCTTTCTCTCTCTATTGACGTGTGTGTGTGTGTGTGTGTGTGTGTGTGTGTGTGTGTGTGTGTGTGTGTGTGTGTGTGTGTGTGTGTGTGTGCGTGCGTGCGTGCGTGCGTGCGTGTGTGTGTGTGCGTGTGCGTGTGCGCGTGCATGTGTGCGTGCGTGTGTGTGTGTGCGTGCATGCTATAGCCTGATGCCTTCCCAAAAGTTATATTTATTTGTGTGTGTTTTTATGGACTAATATATATATTTCTAATTCTGTAAAAAGCTTTTTTGAGGAAAGGAAATTAGTTTTAAAATGGAGTCATGTTATTTTAATACAAACGTTTGACTCATCAGTCACATGTCCATCTTTTCGTCTCAACTATGTTGCAGCTTTTATGCTCAGACTTGAATAAGCCCATAAACGTGTCCTTACACAGAATTGTCAGCTAAATTATTATTAATATAATGCAGAGACAAGGCTTTTTATTAGCACCGCTTAGGATACGTCCCAAATGGCACCTTGTTCCCTACATAGTGCACATAAGCCAAATGGGCCCTAGTCAAAAGTAGTGCACTATATAGGACACAGGGTGCCATTTGTCACTCACAGTTTAGTCATCACTTCTATATATAAGCAGGGGAAAAAAAGAGATTTAACAGTGAGAGTGGACTCCCCTCAAGTTTGTATTTTTATTAGTTGTATATACAGGATACACATGGTATACACTGTCAAACAAAATTCGGACTTGCAGGTTCCTTCTCGACAATGCAACAAAAATAGTAAGTATTGTAAATGTAATAATGTGTACACCATTTCGGATAGAGAGGTCAGAGATGTGACTGGCCAATCGCTGCCAAATTTGCATACTTTAAAGAGGAAATAATTGTTAAAAGCCTGGGCAAATGACTCGATGGCACAAAAATAGTCATGATAATCAGATCCAGAATATAATTGCAGAATGGAGCAAAGTTCTGTACCTGTCTTCCAGGTGAATAGATTAAAAGGGAAATGTGTAGCTCTCGTAGTCATGAAACGATATTCATAACCAACTGTTCCGAGACAGCAAGACTACTCCATGGCTATTCTAAATATTACTGTAACGGCGTTCTTCGTTTGTAGAAAGAGAGTCGGACCGAAATGCAGCATGGTGGTTACTCATGACTTTAATGAAAAAAGTGACACATGAAATAACTATACAAATACAAAAACAACAAACGGAACGTGAAACCTAATTACAGCCTATCTGGTGAAACTACACAGAGACAGGAACAATCACCAAAGAAATACACAGTGAAACCCCGGCTACCTAAATACGGTTCCCAATCAGAGACAACGAGAATCACCTGACTCTGATTGAGAACCGCCTCAGGCAGCCAAGCCTATACAACCCCCCTACTCAGCCGCAATCCCAAATACTACAAACCCCAATACGAAAATACAATATATAAACCCATGTCACACCCTGGCCTGACCAAATACATAATGAAAACACAAAATACAATGACCAAGGCGTGACAATTACAAATTCCCATAGAGGGGTCGAATAATGGAACACACAATACTATCCATGGTAGGGATTGTAATACAAAAAAATTGGAAAACAATAAATACAACAATTGATAAACAAATAAACTACAGCAACTGTTCCACTATTCCATTCAAGATAGGGAATGTTGTAATTGGTATTCGACTTTCTATTTATAGTATTATTGAAGAGATAAAAGACAGGATTAGATGAAAGTATAATTACTGAAATAATACATCTTCAAATATTTTTATTAATTGAACCTTTATTTAAGTAGGCAAGTCAGTTAAGAACAAATTCATTTTTATAATTACGGCTTACCCCAGCCAACCCGTAACCTGGACGACACGTGGCCAATTGTGCGCCACCCTATGGGACTCCCAATCACGGCCGGTTGTGAAACAGCCTTGAATCAAACCAGGGTCTGTAGTGACATCTCTAGCACTGGGATGCAGTTCCTTAAACCGCTGCGCCACTCGCGAGCCCCTGGAACACAAAAGTACTCAAAAGCCTGAAATTTGGAATCAACCAAATCACAGTAGGGATAAAAACACAGCAAACAGAGGATATAGAAGGCACAGTATGTGGGTTTGTGTGGGTATATTGTGATGGAAGGTGGGGAGGGATGTTTTTGTGTTTGGAAAAGTGCCAGAGCCCATGTGTGTCTACGAGAAGGAGTTGTGACAGAGAGAGCTTTACATTTTGTGGAGATATGGGATATACATTTCAAAATAAATTATAAATGCAGTTAATTTATTTATTGTCCTATCATGATGGAACGGTCCCCAACCCTATACTCTAGACACCAACCTGAGCGAGACATACACTAAGGAGAAGTCCTTATCTGTTTTATAGGCCTACTGCAAGTAGCCTATACGCAGCCAAGACAGAAAGATAAATATATTCAGAGACCCACTAAAGCAGCACCGCCCCTCAAGACTCTGAGCCTGCCTGGCAGGGTTGGTCCGACAAAGCCACAGCCCCCAGATGGGTGAGTATAATATACAAGGAATTTCTCAAAGCTGCCAATGCGAACCTTGATGACCTTGTACCTAGCCAGTGGGAATTCTGGTGTGGAGACCCCACCCAAGCGGTTGCATTGCTGGCATCCCTTGGACAATCAGAGAGGGGGCAAATTATTGTGGCCTTGTTGGCACAAAATAATCAAAGGTCTGACTGCATAGACATACTTCAGAAAATGGTCACAACGGAGGACCAGCGTGTGTGTGTGTTTCAGGGGAAGGGGGTTTATCTGAGCTCCGTCAGCAAGGACTTGACATTGGTTAATCAAATCTCCCTATTCTTTGTAAATTTTGCATGCCTTCTCAAACATCTCAAATCAAAGTACATGTTGTTGGCCACATACACAGTTACAAACATGGTTAGCAGATGTTATTGCGAGTGTAGAGAAATGCTTGTGCCTCTAGTTCCGACAGTGCAACAATATCTAACAAGTAATATCTAACAATTCCACAACACACAATGTATATAGACTCTTTTTTCATTCTACTGTGTTATTGACTTGTTTATTGTTTACTCCATGTGTAATGCTGTGTTGTTGTCTGTTCACACTGCTATGTTTTATCTTGGCCAGGTCGCAGTTGTAAATGAGAACTTGTTCTCAACAAGCCTATCTGGTTAAATAAAGGTGAAAAAAATACCTCATGGAAAAGGAATGGAATGGAATAAGAATATAGAAATAGAAATATATAGATGAGCAATGACAGAGGGGCATAGGCTAAGATGCAATAGATAGTATAGAATACCTTATATGCATATGAGATGAGTAATGCAAGATATGTAAACATTATTAAAGTGACATTTTTAAAGTGATTAGTGTTCCATAAATTAAAGTTGCCAATGATTTAAAGTCTGTATGTAGGCAGCAGCCTCTCTGTGCTAGTGATGGCTGTTTTAACAGTCTGATGGCCTTGAGAAAGAAGCTGTTTTTCAGTCTCTCGGTCCCAGCTTTGATGCACCTGTACTGACCTCGCCTTCTGGATGGTAGCGGGGTGAACAGGCAGTGGCTCGGGTGGTTGTTGTCCTTAATGATCTTTTTGGCCCTCCTCTGACAACGGGTGCTGTAGTTGTCCTGGAGGGCAGGTAGTTTGCCCACGGTGATGCATGGGGCAGACCGTGCCACCCTCTGGAGAGCTCTGCGGTTGTGGGCGATGCAATTGCCATACAAGGCTGTGATACAGCTTGACAGGATGCTCTCAATTGTGTCTGTAAAAGTTTGTGAGGTTTTTAGGTGACAAGTCCAATTTCTTCAGCCTCCTGAGGTTGGTACTCAGTGAAGGAGGCATCTGCCTCTAGCCTGTTGCTGTGTTCCACAACATGCTTGACTTGGCTGCTATCAAAGCATACGTTTTGTTCAAGCAGTGGATAAACAACACCATGCTCAGGAGAGACTTCATCATGTGTCTGGCACACAGGCTATGTGAGAGGCATATGAGAGCCAAGGAAGCAGTAAAGATCCCATGCGAGCCATTCCGTGACCCAAATTGCAGAACGCTTCCCCTGAGAGGACAGTGCCAGGTTGCCAGAACCTAAGGCACCTGTGTCACCTACAAGAGACGCGTTTGTGGGAAGTGTGTCAAGCAAGTGAAAGTGGTGAAGATTTGTGTCGACTGGACAGCTAAATTAAATCAAACTGTTGTTGATTTAATTCCATTGCGTGAATACGCACATCATATAAGCACGAGCTGACCACAATTGACTATTTTTACTGCTTTCATATCAACACTTATATTAATTATAATGTCATTATTGCTTTTGTGCTGATTTTCACTATTTATCAAGCACACTTGGCGCTTAAAATTATGTTTAGGCCACTGATGTTTTCATCATTTGACTGTTCGTTTTGCTGACTGTGCATCTTGTTGGTTGGGGTATTTTATTTATTTTGTTGTTATAAAAAGAAGCTGTTACCGTGTTCCAACACGGATGAGTTCTGTTTCATAATTGTAATATAGCCTACAGCAACATAAACAAAACCAAATATAAAACCTTATAATTCTTGCGATAGCATACATTGCCTTTGGAAAGTATTCAGACCCCTTGACTTTTTCCATATTTTGTTACTTTAAGGCCTTCTTCTTAAATAGATTAAATATTTTTTTCACCTCATCAATCTACACACAATACCCCATAATGACAAAGCAAATACCGGTTTTTAGATTGTTTAGCAAATTTTGAAAAAGAAAATCTATAAATACCTTATTATATAAGTATTCAGACCCTTTGCTATGAGACTCGAAATTGAGCTCAGGTGCATCCCGTTTCCATTGCTCATCATTGACGTTTCTAAAACTTGATTGGAGTCCACCTGTCATAAATTCAAATGACTGGACGTCACAAATAAACAAATAAGAGTCGCATAACACAGTTTAGGTTTCATGTGCAACCCGGGTGCTCTGCGCCTCGTTGTTTAGTAGAACAAATAAACAATCATATGGATGTGTCTTTCGGGTTCATGGGAGAGATTGAAGCTTTGTATAATGCATGCTTTCTTTCATACATTTTATATTTAGACAACCAAACTCCTTCCCTCACCAACCCCCCTTTTCGCTACCCAAAACCAAAATCACCAAGAATAAAAATAATTGCTGGTCTTGTCTCCAGTTTGGGCTGGAATGGAGGCTGTACAGAGGAAGCTTCCACATCTTCTTGGCACTCCTCCCTCGCCCGCCTTGCTGCTATTATGTTTTAAATTGCAAGTGTTGCTTATCCCGGTACACTAACTTATGTTGAAAAGACTTCCAGACGGTGAAGTTAGGTTCATTTTAGGTTCTGAATGAAAGTTAAAAATACATAAATTAGAGCTTGGTAGCACTTCATAATAACTCACGTAATAAAGCATGTATAATGGATTAGTGAATTGTTTATTCATTACTCCATTCGTAAGATGTTTAACAATTTTATTAGTATTTAATATAGGTCTTTATAACCCATTTACTAATCATTAGTTAAGTATTTAGCATGGGCTATTTATACTTTAGAAATACTTTAGAAATTATTTGAGTGACCAGTGCAATTTCCCGCAAAAAGATGGACATGCCATTAGTAGACATTCCAGCAGTACCTGATGCTGCTGAAAGGACAAATGTGTTGCATGTCTGCAGTCAAGTTTTGAAGACATAAGATTGTCATGAAGCATGGTGATATGGCAAGTGACACTTTGCTTCTTTAAAGTCCAATATCTTGTAAATATGACTACTGGCATGCAAAACATTTTGGGACTGTATTAACAGTGTACTGAAAAAAATACGAAAAATGTCATTTTTGAGTGGATTTTTCCTTTTTCCTTTCAGCCAGTTCCACTGCTTTTTATAATTGTTCCCCTATAATCAGGGACTGATTTTCTTTTTGGGGGTGGAGACTTCGCCAACCGGAAATCCCAGTTTCTAACACATATGGACCCAGAACTTAATCACTCAGAATACGTGATTAAGTGAATTTAATACCATCCTTCCCATGCTCCCACCAGCTGCCCGTTGCCACAGAGAGGCATCACCACCCTGAACCTCCTCAGCCTCCACTTTACCATAAAGCCCTGCCACTCCATCAATCTGGATAAATACACAAGAGCACTCAGTATATTGTCCATATCACCCATGAGAGCTTCCATGTATTTTAAGTAGAGCAACAAGAGAGAAGGGTGTATATCTCTTTTTCTCTCTCTCTCCCTCTCTTCCTCTCTCCCTCGAAATCGAAAATTGTGATTCTATTGTAATTGAACCGAAACCGAACCGACATCAAAAAGCACTAATTGCTAAGCACTAGTATTTACTAACTCTAAGTATTGGCGCTGGTAGAGACGAGAAGCAGGTACAGGGAGTAAACATTTAATGATATACGGACATAAAACAGGACAGGAGAGCGTCTGGACATGAACACATAAAGACATTAATGCTGACACAGGGAACAAACGGGGGAGCAGACAATTATAGATGAGGCAATCAACAAAGGGAAGGAGTCCAGGTGAGTCCAAACAGGCGTGACAGTACACCCCCCTCTAGGGGCGCCACCCGGCGTCCCACCTGAGCGAGCCTGACGGGCCGACCAAAGCATGGGTGCTGGACAAGCCTGCTGGGGTGTAGAAGCCCGAAGAGCTGGCAGCGGCGTGGGAGCCTGGCGATCCGGCTGAAGCGTGAAAGCCTGACGATCCTGCTGAGACGTGGGAGCTTGGTGAGCCGGCTGCGTCTGAACATGAACACATAACGGCATTAATTCTGACACAGGGAACAAATGGGGGAGCAGACAATTATAGACTGGTTAATCCACAAAAGGAAGGAGTCCAGGTGAGTCAAATGAGCGCTGATGTGCGTAATGATGGTAACAGGTGTGCGTAATGTAGGGCAGCTTGGCGCCCTTGAGCGCCCAGGGGGAGAGCGGGAGCAGGCATGACAACTAACACTGAGGCATAGTATAAATGCAGCCCTTGAAGTGGCCATACAGCTAGTAGTGCTTCACAGGTTGTTTGCCCTGGATCTCTGTGTCATGCTGGTGAATGAGGACCCAAAAGCGACTTGGCGAAAACAGAGTATTTAATCCAGAATAAACTTTACAAAACAAAAAGCATAATACTACACGTAAAGACTAGAACAGACTGGAGACTTGATCGAGAACTGCAGGTTGCCTCGGGAAGGCACTTGAACCTAGCAGACTCAGACACCTGCTCACCACGCAGCATCTGAGGGAAACACGACACGACAGGGCAAAACATAGACACAGCACGGTGAATTATAAATGAGGATCCGACAGGGCAGGTACGGGAAACAAGGAGAGAAATAGGGACTCTAATCAGGGAAAAGGATCGGGAACAGGTGTGGGAAGACTAAATGATGATTAGGGGAATAGGAACAGCTGGGAGCAGGAACGGAACGATAGAGAGAAGAGAGAGCGAGAGAGTGAGAGAGGGAGGGGAGAGAGAGGGCTAGAAAGAGGGAAAGAACCTAATAAGACCAGCAGAGGGAAACGAATAGAATGGGAAGCACAGGGACAAGACATGATAATAAATGACAAAACATGACAGTACCCCCCACTCACCGAGCGCCTCCTGGCGCACTCGAGGAGGAATCCTGGCGGCAACGGAGGAAATCATCAATGAGTGAACGGTCCAGCACGTCCCGAGACGGAACCCAACTCCTCTCCTCAGGACCGTAACCCTCCCAATCCACTAAGTATTGGTGACCCCGTCCCCGAGAACGCATGTCCATGATCTTATGTACCTTGTAAATAGGTGCGCTCTCGACAAGGACGGGAGGGGGAGGGAAGACGAACGGGGGTGCGAAGAAAGGGCTTAACACAGGAGACATGGAAGACAGGATGGACGCGACGAAGATGTCGCGGAAGAAGCAGTCGCACAGCGACAGGATTGACGACCTGGGAGACACGGAACGGACCAATGAACCGCGGAGTCAACTTACGAGAAGCTGTCGTAAGAGGAAGGTTGCGAGTGGAAAGCCACACTCTCTGGCCGCAACAATACCTAGGACTCTTAATCCTGCGTTTATTGGCGGCTCTCACAGTCTGTGCCCTGTAGCGGCAAAGTGCAGACCTCACCCTCCTCCAGGTGCGCTCACAACGTTGGACAAACGCTTGAGCGGAGGGAACGCTGGACTCGGCAAGCTGGGAAGAGAATAGAGGAGGCTGGTAACCCAGACTACTCTGAAACGGAGATAACCCGGTAGCAGACGAAGGAAGCGAGTTGTGAGCGTATTCTGCCCAGGGGAGCTGTTCTGCCCAAGACGCAGGGTTTCTGAAAGAAAGGCTGCGTAGTATGCGACCAATCGTCTGATTGGCCCTCTCTGCTTGACCGTTAGACTGGGGATGAAACCCGGAAGAGAGACTGACGGACGCACCAATCAAACGACAGAACTCCCTCCAAAATTGTGACGTGAATTGCGGGCCTCTGTCTGAAACGGCGTCTAACGGGAGGCCATGAATTCTGAACACATTCTCGATAATGATTTGTGCCGTCTCCTTAGCGGAAGGAAGTTTAGCGAGGGGAATGAAATGTGCCGCCTTAGAGAACCTATCGACAACCGTAAGAATCACAGTCTTCCCCGCAGACAAAGGCAGACCGGTAATGAAGTCTAGGGCGATGTGAGACCATGGTCGAGAAGGAATGGGGAGCGGTCTGAGACGACCGGCAGGAGGAGAGTTACCCGACTTAGTCTGCGCGCAGTCCGAACAAGCAGCCACGAAACGGCGCGTGTCACGCTCCTGAGTCGGCCACCAAAATCGCTGGCGAATAGACGCAAGAGTGCCTCGAACACCGGGATGACCAGCTAACTTGGCAGAGTGAGCCCACTGAAGAACAGCCAGACGAGTGGAAACAGGAACGAAAAGGAGGTTACTAGGACAAGCGCGCGGCGACGCAGTGTGCGTGAGTGCTTGCTTAACCTGTCTTTCAATTCCCCAGACTGTCAACCCGACAACACGCCCATAAGGAAGAATCCCCTCGGGATCAGTAGAAGCCACAGAAGAACTAAACAGACGGGATAAGGCATCAGGCTTGGTGTTCTTGCTACCCGGACGGTAAGAAATCACAAACTCGAAACGAGCGAAAAACAACGCCCAACGAGCTTGACGGGCATTAAGTCGTTTGGCAGAACGGATGTACTCAAGGTTCTTATGGTCTGTCCAAACGACAAAAGGAACGGTCGCCCCCTCCAACCACTGTCGCCATTCGCCTAGGGCTAAGCGGATGGCGAGCAGTTCACGGTTACCCACATCATAGTTGCGCTCAGATGGCGACAGGCGATGAGAAAAATAAGCGCAAGGATGAACCTTATCGTCAGACTGGAAGCGCTGGGATAGAATGGCTCCCACGCCTACCTCTGAAGCGTCAACCTCGACAATGAATTGTCTAGTGACGTCAGGAGTAACGAGGATAGGAGCGGACGTAAAACGTTCTTTTAGAAGATCAAAAGCTCCCTGGGCGGAACCGGACCACTTAAAACACGTCTTGACAGAAGTAAGAGCTGTGAGAGGGGCAGCAACTTGACCGAAATTACGAATGAAACGCCGATAGAAATTAGCGAAACCTAAAAAGCGCTGCAACTCGACACGTGACCTTGGAACGGGCCAATCACTGACAGCTTGGACCTTAGCGGAATCCATCTGAATGCCTTCAGCGGAAATAACGGAACCGAGAAAAGTAACGGAGGAGACATGAAAAGAACACTTCTCAGCCTTTACGTAGAGACAATTCTCTAAAAGGCGCTGTAGAACACGTCGAACGTGCTGAACATGAATCTCGAGTGACGGTGAAAAAATCAGGATATCGTCAAGATAGACAAAAACAAAGATGTTCAGCATGTCTCTCAGAACATCATTAACTAATGCCTGAAAAACAGCTGGCGCATTGGCGAGACCAAACGGCAGAACCCGGTACTCAAAATGCCCTAACGGAGTGTTAAACGCCGTTTTCCACTCGTCCCCCTCTCTGATGCGCACGAGATGGTAAGCGTTACGAAGGTCCAACTTAGTAAAGCACCTGGCTCCCTGCAGAATCTCGAAGGCTGATGACATAAGGGGAAGCGGATAACGATTCTTAACCGTTATGTCATTCAGCCCTCGATAATCCACGCAGGGGCGCAGAGTACCGTCCTTCTTCTTAACAAAAAAGAACCCCGCCCCGGCCGGAGAGGAAGAAGGCACTATGGTACCGGCGTCAAGAGACACAGATAAATAATCCTCGAGAGCCTTACGTTCGGGAGCCGACAGAGAGTATAGTCTACCCCGAGGAGGAGTGGTCCCCGGAAGGAGATCAATACTACAATCATACGACCGGTGAGGAGGAAGGGCGTTGGCTCGGGACCGACTGAAGACTGTGCGCAGATCATGATATTCCTCCGGCACTCCTGTCAAATCGCCAGGTTCCTCCTGAGAAGTGGGGACAGAAGAAATGGGAGGGATGGCAGACATTAAGCACTTCACATGACAAGATACGTTCCAGGATAGGATAGAATTACAAGACCAATTAATAGAAGGATTATGACATACTAGCCAGGGATGACCCAAAACAACAGGTGTGAAAGGTGAACGAAAAATCAAAAAAGAAATAGTCTCACTGTGGTTACCAGATACTGTGAGAGTTAAAGGTAGTGTCTCAAATTTGATACTGGGAAGATGACTACCATCTAAGGCAAACATGGGCGTAGGCTTGTCTAACTGTCTGAAAGGAATGTTATGTTTCCGAACCCATGCTTCGTCCATGAAACAACCCTCAGCCCCAGAGTCAATCAAGGCACTGCATGTAGCACCCGAACCGGTCCAGCGTAGATGGACCGACATAGTAGTACAAGATCTAGATGAAGAGACCTGAGTAGTAGCGCTCACCAGTAGCCCTCCGCTTACTGATGGGCTCTGGCCTCTTACTGGACATGAATTAACAAAATGTCCATCAAATCCGCAATAGAGGCACAGGCGGTTGGTGATCCTCCGTTCCCTCTCCTTAGTCGAGATGCGAATCCCTCCCAGCTGCATGGGCTCAGTCTCAGAGCCAGAGGAGGGAGATGGTTGCGATGCGGAGCAGGGAAACACCGTTGATGCGAGCTCTCTTCCACGAGCCTGGTGACGAAGATCTACCCGTCGTTCTATGCGGATGGCGAGAGCAATCAAAGAGTCCACACTGGAAGGAACCTCCCGAGAGAGAATCTCATCTTTGACCACTGTGTGGAGTCCCTCCAGAAAACGAGCGAGCAGCGCCGGCTCGTTCCAGTCACTAGAGGCAGCAAGAGTACGAAACTCTATAGAGTAATCCGTTATGGATCGATCACCTTGGCATAGGGAAGCCAGGACACTAGAAGCCTCTCCACCAAAAACTGAACGGTCAAAAACCCGAATCATCTCCTCTTTAAAGTTCTGGTAATTGTTAGAACAATCAGCCCTTGCCTCCCAGATAGCTGTGCCCCACTCTCGGGCCCGGCCAGTAAGGAGTGAAATGACGTAAGCAACCCGAGCTCTCTCTCTAGAGTATGTGTTGGGTTGGAGAGAGAACACAATCTCACACTGGGTGAGAAAGGAGCGGCACTCAGTGGGCTGCCCGGAGTAGCAAGGTGGGTTATTAACCCTAGGTTCTGGAGGCTCGGCAGGCCAGGAAGTAACAGGTGGCACGAGACGAAGACTCTGGAACTGTCCAGAGAGGTCGGAAACCTGAGCGGCCAGGTTCTCCACGGCATGACGAGCAGCAGACAATTCCTGCTCGTGTCTGCCGAGCATGGCTCCTTGGATCTCGACGGCAGTGTTACGAGCGTCTGTAGTCGCTGGGTCCATTCCTCGGTCGGATCCTTCTGTCATGCTGGTGAATGAGGACCCAAAAGCGACTTGGCGAAAACAGAGTATTTAGTCCAGAATAAACTTTACAAAACAAAAAGCATAATACTACACGTAAAGACTAGAACAGACTGGAGACTTGATCGAGAACTGCAGGTTGCCTCGGGAAGGCACTTGAACCTAGCAGACTCAGACACCTGCTCACCACGCAGCATCTGAGGGAAACACGACACGACAGGGCAAAACATAGACACAGCACGGTGAATTATAAATGAGGATCCGACAGGGCAGGTACGGGAAACAAGGAGAGAAATAGGGACTCTAATCAGGGAAAAGGATCGGGAACAGGTGTGGGAAGACTAAATGATGATTAGGGGAATAGGAACAGCTGGGAGCAGGAACGGAACGATAGAGAGAAGAGAGAGCGAGAGAGTGAGAGAGGGAGGGGGAGAGAGAGGGCTAGAAAGAGGGAAAGAACCTAATAAGACCAGCAGAGGGAAACGAATAGAATGGGAAGCACAGGGACAAGACATGATAATAAATGACAAAACATGACACTCTGGATCTTAGAATTGCTTTTGGCACCAGCCATAAAAGCAATAAATCCTTATCGGTAGATAAATAAAGCTGGAGCCAAGGAGAAGCTGAAATATTTTCCAATTATCAATGATCCTGCAGCGTGGCACCCCATTTACCGCTTCTTCTTCAAGCTTCAACCGCGGTGTTATCATAAAGTTGGATGATAGTGTCATGGCGACTAATGGCCAGTAGGGATAAGATATTCCATAATGTCGCTGTCCTGCAGTTTAGTCAGGGTAGCTGGTAATAAGACCCAGTGGTTATGTAGGTGCAGTAGAGGGCAAGGCAGTTGGAGCATGGTCTTTTAACTGTTGAGAACACATGCATGCACTCTCCCTGAGCCCCTTCTTTCTTTCTGACTGACTTGCCATAGAGAGAGGGAGCCGGTGTGTCGATTGTGGGGTTAGGTTACTGTTGGTGTTGATCCAGTTCTGGGTTACATGAGTCGAACAGGGCTGAGGTGAACATGCTTCATACATTTGCCTGGATTGACCTAAATCCTATAACTGTTCTAAAAAACACAGTGGGCCCATTTAACAGTAATGTAATATTTAAGAGATCTGTGCTTCAACAGAATGACAAGGAAAGTATTCTACAGGACCAAGTTAGAGGAGGCAACAATTCATCCTAACCACAATGAATGGTTGTCTACTAGCTTCCAGTCCTGCTAATGCAATCACATTGTTAACCTTCAAAAAGATCAGGTTGCAAAATCACCATGTTTTTTAAGTCACCGTAAGTCTACTGGTATTGTACAAGCAGTGGATTCAGATTCAACATATTTGTAAATCTTGAGTTAAGGTACAAACCTTTCATTGGTAAAATCAAATAAACCTTACCCTCTGTAGAAATGTTGATTGATGTGCATTAATTAACCTCTTGAAGCTAGGGGGCACTATTTTTATTTTTGGAAAAATAACGTTCCCAAAGTAAATGGCCTATTTCTCAGGACCAGATGCTAGAATATGCATATAATTGACGGCTTAGGAGAGAAAACACCCTCGAGTTTCCAAAACTGTAAAAATATTGTCTGTGAGTATAACAGAACTGATATTGCAGATGAAAACCTGAGGAAAATCCAATCAGGGAGTGACTCTTATTTTGAAACCTCTGTGTTTCTATGCATACCTATTCACCATTGAAAGGGATATCAACCAGATTCCTTTTTCCGTGGCTTCCCTAAGGTGTCTACAGCCTTTAGACGTAGTTTCAGGCCTTTATTTTGAAGAATGAGCGTAAACGTCCACATTGCGTAAGTAGTCAGTTGTTGGCTCTCAGTGTGATTTTTGCGCAAAACAGAGAGGTAGCCATTTTTCCTCCCGGTCCTAGTGAAAAGCCAACTGTCCCGGTTGATATATTATCAAATAGATCTTTGAAAAACACCTTGAGGATTGATTATAAAAAACTTTGCCATGTTTCTGTATTATGGATATAATTTGTCTGCGTTGTCGTGACCGCAATTTCTGGTGGATTCCTGGGCATAACGCATAAAACTAGCGGATGTATTTGGATATAAGAAATATATTTATGGAACAAAAGGAACATTTGTTGTCTATCTGGGAGTCTCGTGAGTGAAAACATCCGAAGATCATCAAAGGTCAACGATTAATTTGATTGCTTTTCTGATTTTCGTGACCAAGTTACCTGCCGCTAGGTGTACATAATGTTTTGCAAGGATATCGATAAACTTACACAAACGCTTGTATTGTTTTCGCTGTAAAGCATAATTTCTAAATCTGAGATGACAGGGTGATTAAAACTCGTTTTTCAACAACTCCACACATTTCTTGTCAACAAACTATAGTTTTGACAAGTCAGTTAGGACAACTACTTTGTGCATGACACAAGTCATTTTTTCCAACAATTGTTTACAGACAGATTACTTCACTTATTATTCAATGTGTCACAATTCCCGTGGGTCAAAAGTTTAATACTGTACAGTTGACTGTGCCCATAAACAAAATGGATAATTCCAGAATATTATGTCATGCCTTTGGAAGCTTCTGATAGACTAATTGACATCACTTGAGTAAATTGGAGGTGTATCTGTGGATGTATTTCAGGGCCTACCTTCAAACTCAGTGCCTCTTTGCTTCACATCATGGGATAATCAAAAGTAATCAGCCAAAAATTGTAGAAAAATAATAATAATACATTCACAAGTCTGGTTCATCCTTGGGAACAATTTCCAAATGCCTGAAGGTACCACGTTCATCTGTAAAGACAATAGTATGCAAGTATAATGTCACGCCCTGGCCTAACCAAAATAGAGAATAAAAGCCTCTCCATGGCCAGGGCGTGACATTAGGGTGGGCATTCTAGTTTCTTTATTTCTATATTTTGGCCGGGTATGGTTCTCAATCAGGGACAGCTGTCTATTGTTGTCTCTGATTGGGAATCATACTTAGGCAGCCTTTTTTACTTTTGTATTTTGTGGGTAGGTGACTTTGTTAGTGGCCTGTACAGCCCTAGTAAGCTTCACGTTCATTTTTGTTTTTGGCGACATTCAAAATAAAAATAAATGTACGCTAACCACAATGCACCTTGGGCCGGTCATTTCCCTGACGACGTTCGTGACATATAAACACCATGGGACCACGCAGCCGTCATACCGCTCTGGAAGGAGACGTGGTCTGTCTCCTAGAGATGAATGTGCATTGGTGCAAAAAGTGCAAATCAATCCCAGAACAACAGCAAAGGACCTTGTGAAGATGCTGGAGGAAACAGGTCCACTGTTCTGATGAAACAAAAATGGAACTATTTGGCCATAACAACCATCGCAATCCGAAGAACACATTCCAAGCTTGAAGCACGGGGGTGGCAGCATCATGTTGTGGTGGTGCTTTGCGGCAGGAGGGACTGGTGCATCTAACAAAATAGATGGCATCATGAGGCTGGAAAATTATGTGGATATATTGAAGCAACATCTCAGGACATCAGTCAGGAAGTTAGAGCTTGGTCGCAAATGGGTCTTCAAAATGGACAATGACCCCCATGCATACTTCCAAAATTGTGGCAAAATGGCTTCAGACTTCTTATGGCTGCAGGGGAAGTTTTGAGTAGCTTGGATGAAAGGTGCCAAGAGGTGCCCAGAGTAAACGGCCTGCTCCTCAGTCTCAGTTGCTAATATATACATAGTATTATTAGTATTGGATAGAAAACACTCTGAAGTTTCTAAAACTGTTTGAATGATGTCTGTGAGTATAACATAACTCATATGGCAGTCAACAACCTGAGAATAAATCCAAACAGGAAGTGAGAAATCTGAGGTTGGTCAATTTTCAACCCAGGCCCTATTGAATTCACATTGGGATATAAATTAAGTTGCACTTCCTAGGGCTTCCACCAGATGTCAACCGTCTTTAGAAACTTGAATGAGGCTTCTCCTGTGTTGTGGGACTGAATAAGAGCTGAATGAGTCAGGTTACTGGCAGAGAGCCATTTCCTGTTCATGCGCATTCCACATGATATCGACTTGCTTCTCTAGACACAAAGGAATTCTCCAGTTGTAACTTTATTGAAGATTTATGATAAAAACATCCTAATGATTGATTCTGTACTTAGTTTGAAATGTTTCTTCGACCTGTAATATAACTTTTTAAAGTTTTTGTCCGTAATAATGCACGAGCGTTTTGATATGTGTACCTAACAAAAGTAGCTACTTGGACATAAATAACGGACATTATCGAACAAATAAAGAATTTATTGTGGAACTGTGATTCCTGGGAGTGCATTCTGATGAAGATCATCAAAGGTAAGGGAATATTTATAATGTGATTTCTGGTTTCTGTTGACTCCAACATGGCGGCTAATTTGATTATTTTTCTGAGTGCTGTCTCATATTATTGCATGGTTTGCTTTTTTAAAGTTTTTTAAAGTTTTTTAAAAATCTGACAGAGCGGTTGCATTAACCTCTTCAGTCGACCCTCTACTTTTTCGAACATTCTGTTAAAAATCGCGCAACATGTCAGTGCCCTGCTACTCAGGCGAGGAATATAGTATATGCATATGATTAGTATGTGTGGATAGAAAACACTCAGACATTTATAAAACTGGTTAAATCACGGCTGTGACTATAACAGAACGTGCGTTTCATCGAAAAGTGCAAGAAAATCTGATCACTGAAAATGGAAATAAATATCCTTGCGCCACTGCCAGGAATTGTTCAAAGTGAACCGAATTACATGAGGCCGAGGTTTCAGTGCCTACAGCTTCCACACGATGTCTAGAGTCTTGTCATTTGATTCAGCTTTGATTCTTGGCCAAACTGAATCAAGGGAATCGATTCCCTCCGGTCTCCAACCGGATGTTTTGGTCGAGATCTCTCCAGATCTTTTCGAGACCGA
This sequence comes from Oncorhynchus gorbuscha, assembly GCF_021184085.1. Lineage (NCBI taxonomy): Eukaryota > Metazoa > Chordata > Actinopteri > Salmoniformes > Salmonidae > Oncorhynchus > Oncorhynchus gorbuscha. The sequence goes on from NC_060179.1 coordinate 39,443,733, forward strand.
AAGGTATAGAAGTTACATCACCTCCTGATGAATTTTATCGCTTATTAACGTGTACTAATACATAAAGTTGCATTACAAAAGTACTTTGAAGTGTTTTGTGAAAGTTTATCGTCGACTTTTTGAATTTTAAAAAATGACGTTACGTTATGAAACGCTATTTTTTTCTGTTTAGCACACAGTCTTCATAGATCGATATCTAGGCTATATATGGACCGATTTAATCGGGGAAAAAAGACCCAATAGTGATTATGGGACATCTAGGAGTGCCAACAAAGAAGATGGTCAAAGGTAATGAATGTTTTATATTTTATTTGTGCGGTTTGTGTAGCGACGACTATGCTAATTATTTTGTTTACGTCCCCTGCGGGTCTTTTGGGGTGTTACATGCTATCAGATAATAGCTTCTCATGCTTTCGGCGAAAAGCATTTTAAAAATCTGACTTGTTGCCTGGATTCACAACGAGTGTAGCTTTAATTCAATACCCTGCATGTGTATTTTAATGAACGTTTGAGTTTTAACTAATACTATTAGCATTTAGCGTAGCGCATTTGCATTTCCAGAGCTCTAGATGGGACGCCTGCGTGCCAGGTAGGAGCAAGAGGTTAACCTCTAGCGACGAGCAATCCCGTATCCGGGAGCGTAATCATAGCCTCAAGCGCATTACCATAACGCAACGTTTCCTATTCATGAAAATCGCAAATGAAATTAAATAAATACATTCAAATACAAGCTTAGCCTTTTATTAACAACACTGTCATCTCAGATTTTCAAAATATGCTTTTCAACTAAAGCTACACAAGCATTTGTGTAATAGTATTGATAGCCTAGCATAGCATTAAGCCTAGCATTCAGCAGGCAACAAGAAAAGCATTCAAATAAAATAATTTACCTTTGAAGAACTTTGGATGTTTTCAATGACGAGACTCTCAGTTAGATAGCAAATGTTCATTTTTTCCCAAAAGATTATTTGTGTAAGAGAAATAGCTCCGTTTTGTTCATCACGTTTGGCTAAGAAAAACCCCCGAAAACGCAGGCCAAAAAACTTTGCAGTCAACACAATGCCAAACTTTTTTCCAAATTAGATGCATAATATTGACAGAAACATGGCAAACGTTGTTTAGAATCAATCCTCAAGGTGTTTTTCACAATTCTATTAGATGAAAAATCATTCCTGGCAGTCGGTTTCTCATCCGAGGCAAACAAAAAAATATTGCAACTGGAGATTACGCAATAATTGCGACGGAGGACACCAAGCGACCACCTGGTAGATGTAGTCTCTTGTGGTAAATCATCCAATGATATGCCTACAAATACGTCACAATGCTGTCGTCACCTTGTGGAAGGCAGTGATGAACGAAGTAAAAGCTAAAATAAATCATTCTCTTTACTATTATTCTGACATTTGACATTCTTAAAATAAAGTGGTGATCCTAACTGACCTAAAACAGGGAATTTTTACGAGGATTAAATGTCCGGAATTGTGAAAAACTGAGTTTAAATGTATTTGGCTAAGGGGTATGTAAACTTCTGACAACTGTACCTCTACCTATACAGAGTACTGTAAGAGGGCTGTGATGTCACTTTATGTTTATGACATGATGCAACCTTGAGAATATCACTATATGGCTCCTTGTTATCAAATTCTGGTTAATCAACAGTATACAAGTATGTCATTAGCTGGTCTTTATACACAGACTAATTTAACTCAAGTGAAATTATATAACCAAAAATAACATCAGCATGGATGTGACAATTCCATCATTTCACTCTAAACTTGTGTTGCAATATTTTAATAGTTTGCAAATGGATTGCTTATTGTTCTGTCTCACACACACACACACACACACACACACACACACACACACACACACACACACACACACACACACACACACACACACACACACACACACACACACACACACACACACACACACACTGCCTTAGGCATTTAAACTGTTGAGTGTAGGGGGCAGTATTTTGATGTTTGGATGAAAAACGTACCTAAATTGAACTGCCCAGAATCTAGAATATGCATATAATTGTCAGATTAGGATAGAAAACACTCTAAAGTTTCCAAAACTGTCAACATGTTGTCTGCGAGTATAACAGAACTGATATTGCAGGCAAAAACCTGTGGAAAATTCAACCAGGAAGTGGCTTCTATTTTGAAAGCTCCATGTTCCATAGCCTGCCTTCGCTCCATTTAAAGGGATGTCAACCAGATTCCTTTTCCTATGGCTTCCCCATAGTTTTTACAGTCTTTAGACATAGTTTCAGGCTTTTATTTTGAAAAATGAGCGAGAAAGATCACATCGCGTAAGGAGATGGCTGGGTGCCAGCAGCATTTTGCATGCGCAACAGCTTGGAGCAGCCATTTTCTCTCTCATATTGAAGAAGCTACAGTCCCGGTTGATATATTATCGATTATATACTGTAAAAAGAACCTGAGGATTAATTGGAATTTTCGTCTGCGATGTCGTGACCGCTCGAGCCTGTGGATTTCTGAAAATAACGCGCCAACCAAATGGAGGTATTTTGGATATAAAAATAATCTTTATGGAACAAAAGGAACATTTATTGTGTTACTGGGAGTCTCGTGAGTGCAAACATCCGAAGATCATCAAAGGTAAGCGATTTAATTTATTGCTTTTCTGACTTTCGTGACAAATCTACTTGGCTGCTAGCTGTTTGTAATATTTTGTATACTGAGAGAGATGTCCTTGGTATGCTTTCGCCAAAAAGCTTTATTGAAATCTGACACTCCAGGTGGATAAACAACAAGCTAAGCTGTGTTTTGTTGTATTGCACTTGTGGTTTCATGAACATGAAATATTTTTAGTAATTTAATTTGAATTTGGTGCTCTGCAATTCAGCGGATGTTGAAGTAAATGATCCGGCTAACGGGATGGGTGCATCAAGAAGTTTGAAAGAAGCATTTATTTTGACTTTTGGCGGTCATTTTTCAAAATGAAGAAAAGGAAGAGAGAATATTGACGTTGGTTGCGAGATACAGATGAATAAGAAGAAGAACATACAGAAGAAGAAGAGAGAATATTTTAAAGCTCCACGAGCTCTTTTCGCAATTGGCGAAAGCATCATATTTCAAATATGGTTTATTAAGGTTCAGCATCGGGTTTAGGTTTCCTGAACAACTTTTACGAAAGTTAACGTTAGACCTTTGACTCCAATAATTAACAGACAGTTAATCAGATAAGAGAGATCAGTTCCCAATTTAGCCTAACATTATGTTTAAATCTGTGCTAGTAATACACGCATATACAGCGCAGTTTCATAAGTTTCACTATATAAATGTTTTGCTAATGTGGGGTAATTAGTAGGCTACAAGCTGTCAGTGTTCAACAAGATAACATTCAGCCATTTGAAATCCACTAACTTAGATGTTCATACTTGAACTCAAAACAAACAATTGTTATTATCAATCTGTTAAAGTTAGTCAAAAGATTACCAGAATTTGCAGATAGCCTGTTTGCTATCGTAAAGGTGTAAGAAATTATAGCTAGCTTACTGCAGAGTAGTGCTAGTCATGATCTAACTAGTAACTTAGGCTGGTAGTTGATTTTAAGGTACAGTTAATAATAATGGGGAAGTGTAATTGAGATTGGACTAAAATGTGGTTAATTGGATGCTTAGATGTAGCCATAGACTGTCTTATTTTTGCATAGGGTCAATTAAACATGAAAAGAAAGGAAGATACTTTTTTTAAAGAAAGCATAAACAGGCAGATCAGGTGCAAACAGACCCCAGCCCTTGCATCACCACCGGACCCCAGAGCAGCTCCCTACCTGAGGCTAGTTAGAGTCAATGTGGTCAGACTTCACAAGGACCCAGTCTACCACCACCAGGTCAGAGCATCTAGATGATTCTGTCAGATTAAGCCTCACGTTAAAATGTTAGTTGTTGTTTTGATGGCTGTGGCATTTGTATTGTGATTATACACTGATGGTTCTTGTGTTATTTTAATGTAATAGGGATGACACAGAAACCTCTGGCTCTGAGCAAGACGGTGAGCCAGAGCTGCCAGGAGATGTCATCGAGCCCCTCCCAACTGCATCAAACACGAGATATGCTGTTCCAAAAGGACCCAATGGTAGGCCAGGCCTACACTTTAAACTACACATTTTAGGTAGCAGCTGTTAGCATCTAATCTTGTGGATCCCTTAATTATACATTTCTATAGAGATATGACACATTATTTAATGTGTATTTCAGACATTTCAAGATCCAGAGAAGAGGGTCCTGTACAGCCGTGTTTGAAAACATTTCCCAGAACTCAGCATGGTACTAGGTTAAAGGGCTTTCAACAGCTCCTGGTATAAAGACAATTCATGGCTTGAATATTTTGTAAGTTAAGATTCGACTTATTGTTTCGCCTGTAGGCATTTTTCTCTGCCCAATACACCTGAATCTGCCTTCACATCAAAGTCAGGTTTATGTAACTGGAAAAGGGCGCTGTTTAAAGATTCTGGGTTTTAGCTCCATTCGAAGGCAGAGCATCATATCAATGCTATGTATGTTTTTGGTAGAGCATGGCGCTTGTAACGCCAGGGTAGTGGGTTCGATCCCCGGGACCACCCATACATAGAATGTATGCACACATGACTGTAAGTCGCTTTGGATAAAAGCGTCTGCTAAATGGCATATATTATTATTATTATATTAATCAGTATAAAAGGGCTATTGACAGCAACTCATCAATGTTAGATGTCATAAGTGAGGACCGGGAAAAAAAGTGGAGGAAAACTGTACTTACATTAAAACAATTGCAGATGTGCGCCTGTTAACTGCCACTCAAAATATAGAGCAAAGAGGTTATCGAGAGTCTGATGACTCTCACAAGGGTAATTTTTGACAATCTTAGAAAATGAGCTAAACATCACCATCTCAAAGAGAAAAGGATGAATGCATGTGGCAATGCTAAGTACACAAGCCACCAAATCCAGAACAAAGTTCTTGAGGGCTTAGCTGAGATGGTACAAAGTGAAATAATAAGAGAAGTAAAATAAAGTTGTTTTTAGTGTAATTGCAGATGAAAACCAAAGATTTAAAGACAAAATAACACATGTTGTTAGTTGTGAGGTACTATTACAACGGGGCCATCCACGAAAGCTTTTTACACTTTCAGTCAGCTGAAAGCTTAGATGCAGCAGGTCTCACAAACATTATAATTGATTGCCTTGAAAAACATGGTCTGGACTACAGTTATAATCTTGTGGTGCAAGGCTACGACGGTGCATTCGTCGTGAGTGGAAAGCATTCTGGTGTCTGCACGGATTAAGAACAGTGCAAGAATTGCATTTTATGTGCACTGTAATACACATTGTTTGAATTTGGTTCTTATCGATGCTGTAAAATCAGTGCCTGAGGCAGTCAACTTTCATCTCAAGTGGCTTACAGTTCTGAAAGAGCTGTATCCACAGCAGCAGCCCAGGGAACTACAGAGATTTATGGATGTAAGGTGGGTATGCAGATACATGGCATGCCGTAATCTAAGGGACAGGCTTCCAGCAGTTCTCATAGTGCTACAGCATATCACACTTGAAAATAGTGGTGATAGATAGTGGTGACCTAGAAAGGGCTGTGGATCTGGTAAGTGCCCTTACAGACACATTACAGGACTACAGAAGTGAGGGTTACTTTGGAGAACTATGGAAAGAGGTTGAACAGATTGCAGAGCACTGCAAAATAAGTGTACAGTGTGTAAAAGACAGCCTAAACAAGCTTCAGATTTCACAACTCATTGCAGATGAGCACTATAGGACAGAAACACAGTGACCAAAGTGATAGTGAGAGCTTCCAAAGAGCTATCTTTTATCAGGTGCTTGACAGTCTCACAGCTGAGCTGCAGAGGCGTTTTTCAAAGAAGAACTGTGAGATAATGCAAGGGTTAATGTTTTCCTTAGCTCAGTCCTTCGAGATTTAGAGGGCCACAAGCATGAGGTTCATCAAACCAAGCAGCTTCTTGATAGGAGAGAGAAAAGTGGAAGGGACAGATGGTCTACTCTCCTTGACTTTGTTGTGTTGCTAGAACCTTATAAAGAGGTCTTCCATGAGCTATTTCGACTTCGTAACATTTCTGTTGTTACACCAGTCAGCAGTGCTTCAGCTTTAAAACCGATTAAAACTTCTTCGGGATAGGGGGCAGTATTCGGAAGTTCAGATGACTGAGGTGCCAAAAGCTAGGATATGCATATTATTGGTAGTATTGTATAGGAAACACTCTGACGTTTCTAAAACTGTTAACCTCTAATAACTCCCCATCCCGGGTCCGGGAGCGTAATCATCGACTGACACTAATTAGCATAACGCAACGGACATAAATATTCCTAGAAAATATTCCTATTTATGAAAATCACAAGTGAATTATATTGAGACACAGCTTAGCCTTTTGTTAATCACCATGTCATCTCAGATTTTCAAAATATGCTTTACAGCCAAAGCTAGACAAGCATTTGTGTAAGTTTATCGATAGCCTAGCATAGCATTTTGTCCAGCTAGCAGCAGGTAACTTGGTCACGGAAATCAGAAAAGCAATCTAATTAAATCGTTTACCGATTGGAATAATGGCTACCTCTGTATTTTACGCAAGAATCACTCTGAGAGCCATCAGGTGACCACATGCGCAATGTAGCCGCTTACAGGTATTCTTCAACGCTGTAGACACATTGGGGAATACGGAGTGAAAGTAATCTGGTTGATAGCCCATTCACTGCTCAATAGGGACGCATTGGAACGCAAGCGCTTTCAAAACATGAGGCACTTCCTGATTGGATTTTTCTCAGACTTTCGCCTGCAATATCAGTTCTATTATACTCACAGACAATATTTTTACAGTTTTGGAAACTTTAGAGTGTTTTCTATCGCAAGCTGTCAATTATATGCATATTCTAGCATCTAGTCCTGACAAAATATCCCGTTTACTACGGGAACGTTATTTTTCCAAAAATGAAAATACTGCCCCCTAGTCACAAAAGGTTAAAATAATGTCTGTGAGTATAACAGAACTGATTTGGCAGGCGAAAACCCGAGGAGAATCCATCCAGAACTTTTTTTTTAGGTCAACACCCATTGAAATGGCTGTCTATGGGAAAATCAAAGGAATACCTCCCATATTGCAGTTCCTAGGGCTTCCACTAGATATCAACAGTCTTTAGAAAGAGTTTAAGGCTTGTTTTTTGAAAACTGAGCTAGAATTTGTAGTTTTTCTAGGTGGCTCTCATTTTGACTGTAGTATTGTGTCGCGCGTGGATGAGGGTGCGCACTTCGTTATTCTCTGTATTAAATTGTATTGTTTATTTACATATTAGGATACCTGAGGATTGTTTAGAAACGTTGTTTAACTTGTTTGGACGAAGTTGGTAACTTTTGGGATTCCTTTGTATGCATTTTGAACGAGGGAACCAGGTGGATTACTGAATCAAACGTGCCAACTAAACTGACTTTTTTGGGATATAAAGAAGGACATTCTCGAACAAAACAACAATTTTTTATGTAGCTGGGACCCTTGGGATTGCAAACAGAGGAAGATCTTCAAAGGTAAGTGATTTATTTTATCGCTATTTCTGACTTTCATGACGTCTCTGCTTGTTTGGATTTTTTTTGTGCTTTTGTACATGGGGTGCTGTCCTCAGGTAATCGCATGGTATGCTTTCACCGTATAACCTTTTTGAAATCTGACAAAGAGGCTGGATAAACAAGAACTTAAGCTTTTAATTGATGCAAGACACTTGTATTTTCATGAATGTTTAATATTACAAATTTTGAATTTTGAATTTCACGCTCTGCAATTTCACTGGATGTTTTCGAGCTGGGGAGCTAACCCAAAGAGGTTTTCAAACCCACCTTAGGATAAGAATGGTTGATGACAGGTTAAGTTAACTCGGAATTCTCAGTGTTGAGTCAAGGAGGGCACGCTCCCTCAACATGTATGAGTTTGTGAAACATTCAGCCAGTTGACCGCAGAAGTATTATTTTTTTAATCTACCTAGGATAATTTGGCACTTAGGCGGTCTCTCTGGTCATGATTCAAATCTGTACTGTGTACTAGCTAGTACACTGACAATTCTAAAATGATAAATCCAAAGGGTAAATTGTCACACAGATTTAATTTAGTCTTGATTAGGCCAATTCCAAAACTTTTCTTTGCTATTCATTAACATAATATATATGAGCATAAATATGGTACTGTAAATTTTCCATGTTGATGGGCACCAAAATTATTAATATTTTTCAAATCCATTTCTGCTTGATACCTGGTATGTCAAATCGCAGTGTTTTTTGAGAGTGTACTCTTTTGTAAATAAACTATGCAATTTATGTAACACACAAATTATATCTTAGCTTAGAAAACAGTGACCTCCAGATTGTGAGTACAGTACTGAGAGAGAGAGAGAGAGAGAGAGAGAGAGAGAGAGAGAGAGAGAGAGAGAGAGAGAGAGAGAGAGAGAGAGAGAGAGAGAGAGAGAGGGAGAGAGAGAGGGAGAGAGAGACAGACTATTCAAATCAAATGTTATTAGTCACATGTGCCGAATTCAACAGGTTGTAGACCTTAGAGTGAAATGCTTACTTACAAGCCCTAACCAACTGTTCAGTTTCCAAAAAATACGCATAAGAATAAGAGGTAAAAATAACAAGTAAATAAAGAGCAGCAGTAAAAAATAACAATATATACAGGGGGTGCCGGTACAGAGTCAATGTGCAGGGGCACCGGTTAGTTGAGATAGTATGTACATGTAGGTAGAGTTATTAAAGTGACTATGCATACAGTAGGTTACAACAGAGAGTGAGAATTCTAGTGAAGTAACCCTTTTGGACCACACTATCTGCCACATTGAAGAACTCCGGGTTAAGTGAATTATCACTTCTACCTCTAATCAGCAATCATAGGATTCATGCATGCTCCTTAGATGCCAGGTTATGAGATGCCAGGTCGTGGTCTATGGAACCCCTGATGTAGCCTTGGCCACCCCATGTATAAAGTTCCGCCACTGGGAATGGGCCATTGTGTTTGGGTAGAAACAGTCAGAGGTCACAGAGCAGAAGTTTTAATATCGTTTTTTAACTGACACCAACGTGGCTTCTTCTGGCCATAATGGTAGGGTTAAGTAGCTGCAGTTTCTTTCCCAATGGACTGACTCTTTAAATAACTTTTATTACTACCTTACAGACCTAGTTAGGGAGGCCTTAACTACCCATGTCGTCCATCTCTTCACCAGCATGCAAATATACACAGACACACACACTCGCATACACAAAAACATCACCCTGTAACCATGGGCATCTGGCAGACATCACACCCACACTCCAACACCACTAGGGTCAGAGGGTAGATCGAGGAGGGATTTTTTGGGGAGGATAGCTCATGTTCTCTGGGCCTGTCTAATGAACCATACACATCCCTGGAAATGCAGAACAAGCATATGATTCACCACCCAATTGAAGTGCGCTCCAACTCCAAGCTGAAAACTGGAAAGATGGAAAGAAGGAAACAACATCCTTCCATCCACTGGGTTCCCAGGAGCCTCACACAAGATTTAACTCTGTTGTTGGACTGTGTGTGTGTATGTACATGTGTCTGTGCGTTTGTGTGCATGTGCGCTTACCTCTGTAGTGTCTGTTTGAGTGACTCCAGCAATTATCCAACAATTTGGTCTATGCAGTGATTTGTTTAATTTCCCAGACAGGCTTAGTTCCACTGAATAGTTGTCCAAGTAATTGTCTTTTTACATGGCAAAGTTCAGGAGTCAGCTCAAATAAAAATTAGCTGTAATGAGTCCTTTGAAAACATAGTCGAGTTAGAGAAGCCACAATCTTACACAAACTGACTGAGAGATCATATGGACTGCAGCTGAGAGAGAAAGGAGGAAGAGAGAGAGATTGGGGAGAAGGATAGAGGGTGGGAGGGAGAGAAAGAGCGAGTTAATAATGAGGTGCTTTCAGAGATTGAAAGAGATGAGCGAAAATTAGGGTGACTGGTAGAAAGAGCAACAGAAAAAGAGGAAGAGCGAGACAGAAAGAACAACAGGCAGACAGAGCAAGACTGTGAGAGAGAGAGGATATGCAGCATAGAAACCACTTGGATTGAGCAGTAAACATTAGGAACCACATTTCTGAGAGAGAGGACATTTTCTGGACATTTTCTTTTTCCTCATCCTTCACACTAGCCTATAAATCCTGTCTGTTCTGTGAGCAGCAGACAATAGGGTGGAAGAGATCAAGAGCAAGAGAGAGAGGAAACGGAGCTGCGCTTCCTAACCTCCTGCCAAATGTATGCATTTACATTTACATTTAAGTCATTTAGCAGACGCTCTTATCCAGAGCGACTTACAAATTGGTGCATTCACCTTATGACATCCAGTGGAACAGTCACTTTACAATAGTGCATCTAAATCTTAAAGGGGGGGGGGATACTTATCCTATCCTAGGTATTCCTTAAATTCCTAGGTATTCCTTAAAGAGGTATGCCAAAGATTTTCGAAAACAAGCCCAATTTTGATTAAACCCCCATATCTACTGGGTGAAATACCACAATGTGCCACCAAAGCAGCAATAATTGTGACCTGTTCCTTCTTAGAAAAGGGAAACCAGTGAAGAACAAACACCATTGTAAATACAACCCATATTTATGTTTATTTATTTTCCCTTGTACTATTTGCACATGGTATACACTGTATATAGACATAATATGACATGTGAAATGTCTTTATTCTTTTGGAACTTCTGTGAGTGTAATGTTTACTGTTAATTTGTATTGTTTATTTCACTTTTGTTTATGTTCTACTTCACTTGCTTTAGCAATGTTAACATATGTTTCCCATGCCAATTAAACCTTTAATTGAATTGAAAAATTGAGAGAGAGAGAGAGAGAGAGAGAGAGAGAGAGAGAGAGAGAGAGAGAGAGAGAGAGAGAGAGGGACCTGGCTGTTGCTGTATGTTGGAGATATAATTGGAGCTGTGTTTAGCCATGGTTTTCATGTCACATAGACTGCATACATAGACCTACAAAAACCTTATTCTCTTCCAGGCTACCTTTTTGTAAGCTACTTTGCATCACACCACATACACAGTTCCTCCTCCTGCTAAATTACAGCCCATCCCATTTCTGTCTTCTACACTGTTGAAGTAGAGACACTGCATCATTGCAGTACATTGCACCATAGGCCTTCTGCATCATATGATCACCGTCGCTAGGGAGAGACGGCCCTGTTTGCTCTCCAGTGTTAAATTCGCTGTGCCTCCCGGCAACTCTATGCAATCTTGTTTTAGAATGGAAAATCCTTAAATTTACAGCCACGAACTCAATATTTACCCAACACTGGAGACGATTAGCCCCATGCTACACTCTAAACATAAAAGGGGCAAGTTGGGACCAAATAAGGTTCTTGAGAGTGATGCTATAAGGGAACCATTTTAAGGTCTCTGAAGAACCATACAAAAATCCAAAACCAGAAATGTTTCAGCCCATCAGGACCAGAATTGAATAGCCCTGCTGTAGGGTTTTAAGCCATATTATATCCCAGGATGCCTTTCGAGTGAACTTTGCTTTACCAATAGCATGTAGCGAAGTGGTGGCCAGTCGTGTATAGCCATAATGGAATTTTTGGTGACCTTATTTGACCTTTTCTACTGCTTTTGAGACATCCCTCCTTGGGGCACTTCTTGATTGAGTAAATAAAACACTAAACAATCACAATATTATATTATTATTCTCATATGTATTCATTACATTAATGATAAACCTTTAAACTGCACTGTTTCTCCCCAAGTCTCTATTTTTCAGCTCCAGATGACAAAATCTACCCTGTCCAAGGGTTGCAGGTCTGACGACTTCCTTCTGGTCACACATTGTATTCTGAGAAATATCCAATAAACCAAAGACATTGCTTTAACTGTAAATTTTATTTATTGCAGCTATTTTCCCAAATAAAAAAGAGAATACAGTTGAAAGTTGACATACACCATAGCCAAATACATTTATACTCAGTTTTTCACAATTCCTGACATTTAATCCTAGTAAATAATTCCCTGTCTTAGTCAGTTAGGATCAACTCTTAATTTTAAGAATGTGAAATGTCAGAATAATCGTAGAGAGAATAATTTATTTCAGCATTTATTTATTTCATCACATTCCCAGTGGGTCAGCAGTTTACATACACAACATTAGCATTTGGTAGCATTGCCTTTAAATTGTTTAACTTGGGTGAATTTTGGCCCATTCCTCCTGACAGAGCTGCTGTAACTGAGTCAGGTTTGTAAGGCCTCCTTGCTCGCACACGCTTTTGCAGTTCTGCCCACAAATTTTCCATAGGATTGAGATAATAGGGCTTTGTGATGGTTGCCACCCCAATAACTTGAATTTGTTGTCCTTAAGCCATTTTGCCACAACTTTGGAAGTATGCTGTGGGCCATTGTCCATTTCGAAGACCCATTTGCGACCAAGCTTTAACTTCCTTACTGATGTCTTGAGATGTTGCTTCAACATATCCACATCCTTTTCCTTGCTCACGAAGTCATCCATTTTGTGAAGTGCAACAGTCCCTCCTGCAGCAAAGCAACACCACAACATGACGCTGCCACCCCCTTACTTCACGGTCGGGATGGTATTCTTCGGCTTGCAAGGAGCCAGATATCTGAGATTTCCTCCAAACATAACGATGGTCATTATGGCAAAACAGTGGCAAAACATATTTTTGTTTCATCAGACCGGAGGACATTTCTCCAAAAAGTACAATCTTTGTCCCCATGTGCAGTTGCAAACCGTAGTCTGGCTTTTTTTAATGGAGGTTTTGGAGCAGTGACTTTTTCCTCGCTGAGCGGTTATGTCGATATAGGACTCGTTTTTACTGTAGATTTCGATTTTTTTTGTTCCTGTTTCCTCCAGCATCTTCACAAGGTCATTTGCTGTTGTTCTGGTTGATTTGCACTTTTCGCACCAAAGTACATTCATCTCAAGGAGACAGAATGAGTCTCCTTCCTGAGCGGTATGACAGCTGCATGGACTCATCGTGTTTATACGTGCATACTATTGTTTGTCCAGATGAACGTGGTGTTTGGAAATTGCTCCCAGGGATAAACCAGACTTTTTTTATTTATTTATTTTTATTTAACCTTTATTTAACCAGGCAAGTCAGTTAAGAACACATTCTTATTTTCAATGACGGCCTGGGAACAGTGGGTTAACTGCCTGTTCAGGGGCAGAACGACAGATTTGTACCTTGTCAGCTCGGGGGTTTGAACTCGCAACCTTTCGGTTACTAGTCCAACGCTCTAACCACTAGGCTACGCTGCCGCCCCACTTGTGGAGGTCTACAATTTTTTTTGGGGGGGGGTCTTGGCTGATTTCTTTTGATTTTCCCATGATGAAGGTAGGTATTGAAATATATGATGTCAATTAGCCTATCAGAAGCTTCTAAAGCCATGACCTAATTTTCTGGAATTTTCCACGTTTTAAAGGCGCAGTCAACTTTGTGTATGTAATCTTCTGACCCACTGAAATTGTGATAGGGTGAATTATAAGTGAAATAATCTGTCTGTAAACAATTGTTGGAAAAATTATTTGCCTCATGTAAAGTGGATGTCCTAACCGACTTGCCAGAACTATTGTTTGTTAACAAGAAATTTGTTGAGTGGTTGAAAAACGAGATTTAATGACTCCAACCTAAGTGTATGTAGACTTCCAACTTCAACTGTACATAAAATTGACAAGTTATTCAAATGTATTTACATTGGGTCTAATGTGTGTGTGTGTGTGTGTGTGTGTGTGTGTGTGTGTGTGTGTGTGTGTGTGTGTGTGTGTGTGTGTGTGTGTGTGTGTGTGTGTGTGTGTGTGTGTGTGTGTGTGTGTGTGTGCGTGAGCGTGAGCGTGAGCGTGCGCGTGCGCGTGCGCGTGCGCGTGCGCGTGCGTGTGCGTGTGTGTGTGTGTGTGTGTGTGTGTGTGTGCATGTGTGAGAGTGAGGCATGTTTTTCAACTCATAAAAAAAGCACACAGAATTTTACTCATACTGTACACATTAAGCCATAGCCTTTTACAATAGTATCAATCACACTTTGATTTGATAGATATTTAGAGGAATTATGTAGATATTGAGAATGGATATGAAGGAGTAGATATCTCCAATCCTAAAATAAAATTGAGCAAACATTAAATACACAAGTAATTACAACATATTTACATTATGAATAATGTGTGTGAGTGTGTGCGTGTGCATGTTGTTTTATTTTTCCTTTTCAGCCTCCCATCTCTGATAGGCCCAGTGTATGCACTTCTGGGTGAGGCTGTCAGGCAGTGGTGGAGGGTGTGGCAGATTGAAAGAGAGATGCACAAAGTGACAGTAAGTGTACAGCTCAACAACATGTCTGTGTGTACATCTGCTGCAACTAGACTTACTTTTGACCAGGGGCCGTAACGCACTATATAGATGTGCCATTTGGGACACAGCCCTAATGACCGCTCTTCTTTCTTCCTCTGTGGTTTGGATGGAATGTATAATACACTATAGTGGAGTGTGTTGTACTCCTCTTGCCAGAGAGTAGTGGTCAGTTAAAAGAGTTCAAATGATTGTGTTGTTGTTTTGTCTCGGACATAAAGGTCTATACAGTATAACCAATGTGGGAATCAATGCTGCAGAAAAACTGTTTGGGTTTGCTTACTAAACCATTAAGTTATTTACCTGTTTCTTGTCCGTTTTGTTGTCATCCAGAGAGAGAGAGAGCATGCAAGAGAGAGAGAGCAAGAGAGAGAGAGAGAGGGAGGGAGGGATGGATGGAGGGAGGCCTATGGTTTCTATAAACACTCCAGTATTTTTAGCTTCTCTAATTGCAGGGCTGGAGGGGGTCAGCAGAGAGGGCCGGCCTTTCATCTCCCGCATGTGACACACGAACACGCACACACACACCCTCATCTCCTGACCCATCCGGACTAGCAATCACAGGAACGTGCTTGTGTGTGACCTCTCCCCTGCAAGGAACCCACTGCCAGGGTCTGTGTGTGTGTGTGTGTGTGTGTGTGTGTGTGTGTGTGTGTGTGTGTGTGTGTGTGTGTGTGTGTGTGTGTGTGTGTGTGTGTGTGTGTGTGTGTGTGTGTGTGTGTGTGTGTGTGTGTGTGTGTGTGTGTGTGTGTGTGTGTGTGTGTGTGTGTGTGTGTGTGTGTGTGTGTGTGTGTGTGTGCGTGAACTTATTCTTTTGATTGTGAATTATCTTGTTCTACAAACTTCTACTTTCATTACAGTCTGTGTTCTTGACCTGTAACAGGGCTTTTCTTTGAGTCCGCATTCTATATTGAGTGACCTGCAGGAACAAAATTACAGAAGAACTCCCCTGGAACATTATGTTATCCTGTAAAAATATGCAGCTGTTAATATTATCTTTGTTTCAGATACAAATGGCACACTATTACCTATGAAGTGCACTATGAGCCATGGTTAAAAGTAGTGCAGTACATGGTGAACATGGTACTATTTGGGATGCAACAATTGAATTCAAACCCCCAGGCCCCTGTGACCTTGGTAAGTCAGCTGCTCCCTCTCTCCCTGGTCAAAACTAGTGCACAACATTATGTCTGAGATCATGGCTAGCAGGAGCTCTTACAATTGCAGCTCTTTACAATAGGGTGCCATTTGAGACACTGCCTGTCTCTGCTCCACACAGTCATCTGTTCAAGTGTCGCTCCATCAGATCTACAGCCAGGGCTTTGTACAGTAGACAAACACACACACACACTACAATACACACATGCAAGCATGCACACACACAGACACCGTCCCAAAAGCCCTGATCATAAGCTCATTTAATTGGATTGGTATAACTTGTTTTTCAGTCCCTCAATCTAATTTGGCTGGAGCCAGCCTCTCAGAAATGATTGTCAATACAATCGTCTCTCCTTCTCTCTGTGTCTCTCTGTCCAGGGAAGGAGAAGGAGGATGGGTGGGAAGAGTGTATGGGCTGGCTGTGATGAAATCCACCCAACTGAGCCAAGCAGGAGTCACTGTGTGTGTCACAAATGGCACCCTGTTCCCTATATAGTGCACTACTTTTGATGAGAGCCCTATGGGCCCTGGTCCAAATTAGTTCACCATAAAGGGAATAGGATGAAATGATGGCTAATAGGAGCTCTTACAATTGCATGCATTTCCCTTATCAAGGTACACTGTAAAAAAATGCCTCATTGGATCAACTGGTTACAAGTAAATGGGTTCTCAATTTAAAAAAAGCATTTGTTGAAACTAAATATACACTCTCATAAAAAAAAGTGTTATCTAGAAGCTAACCATTTGAAGAACCCTTTTTTTGTTCCAGGTACCAGAACCTTCCCACAGAAGGCACAGCAGAAGAACCCTTTTGGAGGCCTTTTTCGTAAGATTGTCCAATTCAATGCCAACTGCTATATTTTATAATTAGCAAACCTATATTTCAAGTTCAAACTTATTTCCTTCAACACTCAATTAACTTCTCCCCTTTGGTTAAACACATTTGTTTGTTCCATACCATGAAATAGTGACTCCAAACACTTTCACAATAACTGGCTGCAATATCATAACCCAGTGGTGACATGCATCTCACCAATGTAAACATTCCCAGGCTCTACTTACATATATAACAACAACAACAACATAAAGTAAATCATTTCTATTCTCATTTCACATTCAAATACAAATTCAGTACATTTCACAGTACTTACACATATAATCACTTAAGACTCAATGTTGGCAGTGAACAGAAACAATTGTGCAACATTTTTAAAACAGAACACATTACCTGGAATGACATTCACTCTCAAGGGTGGCCAAACATAACCAACTCAAATCAAATCAAATTTATTTGTCACATACGCATGGTTGGTTAGCAGATGTTAATGCGAGTGTAGGGAAATGCTTGTGCAGTAATAACCAACGAGTAATATAACTAACAATTCCAAAACTACTACTTTATACACACAAGAGTAAAGGGATAAAGAATATGTACATAAAGATATATGAATGAGTGATGGTACAGAGCGGCATAGATGCAGTAGATGGTATCAAGTACAGTATAGTATATACATATGAGATGAGTATGTAAACAAAAACAAAAAACTGGAAAGCCACGCCCCCAATAGACCACGCCTCCAACTCTTCATTGCACCCATCTGAAAGGTAGCCTGTTCATTTATTTCTGCCAACCGACCTAGTCATGATTGCAGTAATGTGTTTAAAGGTCCCACCTACACCTCAGTATAACCTTACCTTTCATCTTACTGGCTTTGGCAAATATTAAATCATGAACATTCAATTGTCGTCGAACATCAAACCTGTCAGTTATGAAAAAGTGGTAATGTTAAACACAAAAACGACAGTACTATGACAGCGACGAACATTGTCGCAGGGTGAGGACATCTGTCAATGTGCTCTCCCGTCCATTAGACATTCGGTCCACTCGTCCAAGTGCCGATACATTTGTGGCCAAGATGTGAACGATACAAATTTGTGTCACTTCCAAAGTCTAATGGTTTTAAATGACTGTTTTCTATTGTCTGGAAACTCACTTGTAGTATTCGCTTGCAGTAGGTCTCTTAAAAAAGAGAAGCCATGCAAGGTTATTAAACAGAGGTGCCTAGTTATTCTTCTTTTGTTGACATCAGGTAACGTGCAACCTAACCCTGGCCCTGATATGCAATGTCTCCAAACCCCCTCTGATTTTTTAAATCTAGATCTGGTTTTGGTATTTTTCATTTAAATGTACGCAGCCTGTTGTCAAAAATTGATGGGGTTAGGATTTGGGCTAAATCAACTGATGCTGATGTAATTGTGTTTTCTTAAACCTGGCTCATCAAGTCTGTTTTTGATAAGGATATTTGTATAAGTGGGTATTACAATGTTTTTCGCACTGATCGAGTTAAGAAAGGTGGGGGTGTGGCTATATATGTAAAAACTAAATTCCCCGTAAGTGTGGCAAAGTCTGAAACTATGTGTAAACAGTTGGAATTTATTGCTTTGGATATTGAGGTTTCAAAGGGTCTCTCTATAATTGTGATTGGCTGTTATAGAACCCCCTCTGCTCTCGGTGATGCATTTTCTTCTCTGACGCACCTTATGACTAATCTTCTTTATAGTGAAATGATCTTGATTGGTGATCTCAACTGATGTTGGTTAAAGCCGGTGTCTGATGATTTAAAAATGTTTTGTAATTATATGAATCTTACCCAGTTGATTAACTCACCCACTCACCCAAATTTCAAATGCCCAGATAAATCTACCCTGATTGATTTGATATTGACAAATGTTCCACATGTTTTTTGTAACGATTTAAGTGACCATTGTGCTGTTGTTGCTGTTAGAAATACTAAGGTTCCTAAGACAAACCCACGTTATATTAGTAAGAGAAATTAGAAGTGTTTTAATGAGCAGGCTTTCCTTCATGATTTGTTTTATTTGGACTGGAGAAAGATTGAGCTTATACCTGATCTGGAAATTATTTCATGATGGTTTTTTCCAAATAGTAAACAAACATGCCCCATTCCGCAGGTTCAGGGATAAAGGGCAGGATAATCCATGGTTTTCTTCTGAGCTGTCTTGTATTATTCATGAACGTAATCTAGCCTGGGCTAAAAAAGGAAATCATGTTCTGATGCTGATTGGCTTATTTTTAGGCAGTAACGAAACAAGTGTTCTTTTCTTCTCGGGAAGGCCAAGTCTGAATATTTTATGTCTCCAAAGACATTTGTCCTACCACTTTTAAAAGGGGGAGATCCAACTCTTTTAAATAATTATAGGCCACTCTCAAAGCTGTCACCCCTAGTGAAAATACTTGAAACTCTTGTGAGGGCTAAAATAGTTTTTATTTACTAACTCTATTTTATCAATGTACCAATCGAGCTTCAGGAAGAAGCATAGCACAATTACAGCAGTCACTGAAGCCCTTGACAAAAAACAGCACCTTGTCTCACTTTGATTGATCTCTCTAAGGCTTTTGATACAGTTGATACTGTATACTAAGGCAGAGATTGTCGAGTGTATGTATTTCGGCGCATGCAGTTGCATGGTTTGTTAACTATCTGTCTGATAGAACTCAGTGCACTCAATTTGAAGGACTCATGTCTGTTGATTTGTCTGTCTGTAATGGTGTGCCCCAAAGGCTCTGTACTTGGTCTTCTCTTATTCACATTTATATACATTATTTAGACAAACATTTCCAAAATGCGCAACTTCATTTTTATGCTGATGATGCTGTTATTTACTGTTGTGCCTCGTCTCTTACAAAAGCTTTCCAGAACTTGCAACTGCTTTTTATACTGTTCAACATACCTTGTGTCAATTGAAGCTTATCCTCAATACTGACAAAACTAAACTAATGGTGTTTTCTAAAGCAAGAAATAGACTTCTGAACTTTTTACCTAGTACTACCTGTCTGGGCAATGAGATTGAGAGTGTAACCTCATATACATATCTTGGCATTTTAATTGATGACGGCCTCTCTTTTAAATTGCATATTCAACAACTTACTAAATTTTTTTAGGAATAAGGCGTGTTTTTCTTTTGAAGCCAGAAGGAGGCTAGTAATCAGCTACATTTATGGCTTCACTAGACAATGGGGATATTTTATATGTGAATGTTTCCGCTCAGTGTTTGAGATCAATTGACACTTTGAGATTTATTTGAAACTGCAAAACCCCTTACGCACCACTGCACTTTGTATACCAGGGTTGGCTGGCATTCTCTAGTCACTCGTAGGCTCAGTCACTGATAAACGTTTATTTACAAAGCCATTTTGGGTTCACTACCTTTTAATTTGGTCATTTTTATTGTTCAGGAATGTGGTGGGTACTCTCTTCGGTTGTTGTACTTTATCCTGCTAACTGTTCCAAATGTCCAAACTGAATTTGGTAAAAGGGCTTTCATGTACTCTGCGCCATCGTCTTGGAACGCCTTACAAAAAACTTTTAAACTGGAAGAACTTGTCCCGATTCGTATTTTAAATCACTGATGAATGATCTTGAGACAGATTCCCTGACCTGTTAATATTTTTCATTTGCTGTTTTTAAATTTTGTGAATTCTATGGTTTTCATTAAATTACTTGTAGTTTTTCATGTTGTTTGTCTGTAAATTTTGTAATTACTTGGTGCTGCCTATCTTGGCCAGGACGCTCTTGAAAAATACATTTTAAATCTCAATGAGCCCTTCCTGGTTAAATAAATTAAGTTAAAATGTTCAGTTGTGCAAATGACTAGCTATCCCCTTTTCCTAGCTGCATGGCTAGCTGGCTAAGCAGCTCATATAATTAACAGGACATATCTGACAATATTTTGACTCTTGCAAACATTTTATTTAAGCACTTTACAAGGTCGTTATTTACCATGTATGGAGAGCAACAAAAAGCAAGTTAACTTACAGTTGTGAATGTGATGAAATAAAAACAGACAGTCCATTCTATCTGAGAACATGAAGCTGCCTGGCCTTCGCAACCAGGTTACCATGACAACAGTCACAACACCAAGGTCAAAGTTGTAGACTAAGATACGGTATATAAGAGTTATCCATCAAGAATGTGGTAAAAATACCAACATGTTTCAAGCAGACCGCCATAGTCCCTGTGCCCAAGAACACTAAGGTAACCTGCCTAAATGACTACCGACCCATAGCACTCACATCTGTAGCCATGAAATGCTTTGAAAGGCTGGTCATGGCTCACATCAACATCATTTTCCCAGATACCCTTGACCACTCCGATTTGCATACCGCACCAACAGTTTCACAGATGATGCTATCTCTATTGCACTCCACACTGCCCTGTCCTACCTGGACAAAAGGAACACCTATGTGAGAATGCTGTTCATTGACTACAGCTCAGCGTTCAACACCATAGTGCCCTCAAAGCTCATCACTAAACTAAGGACCCTGGGACTAAACAGCTCCCTCTGCAAATGGAACCTAGACTTCCTGACGGGCAGTCTCCAGGTGGTAAGGGTAGGTAACAATACATCCGCCATGCTGATCCTCAACACGGGGGTCTCTAAGGGGTGCGTGCTCAGTCCCCTCCTGTACTCCCTGTTCACTCATGACTGCACGGCCAGGCAAAACTCCAACACCATCATTACGTTTGCGGATGACACAACAGTGGTAGCCTGATCATCGAAAACTCACTCATCACTGATGACACAACAGCCTGATCACGACAACGATGAGACAGCCTTTTATAGCTCCACCATCGAGAGCATCCTGACAGGTTGCATCACTGCCTGGTATCACAACTGCGGATAGTGTGTATGGCCCAGTACATCACCGAGGCCAAGCTTCCTGCCATCCAGGAGCTCTATACCACGCAGTGTCAGAGGAAGGCCCTAAAAAAACACCCTAGTCATAGACTGTAAAGTACTCACTGCTACCGCACGGAAAGCGGTACCGGAGTGCTAAGTCTAGGTCCAAGAGGCGTCTAAACAGCTTCTACCCCAAGCCAAAAGACTCCTGAACAGCTAATCACATGGATACCCAGACTATTTGCACCCCCCCCCCCCCGCCAACCCTGCTGCTACTCTCTGTTATCATCTATGCATAACAACATTAATAACCCTACCTGCATGTACATAATTACCTTAACTACATCAACACCGGCTCATTGACACGTTGACTCGTAACCGGTACCCCTGTATACTGCCCCGCTATTGTTAATTACTGCTGCTCTTTAATTATTTGTTTTTCTTCTCTTACTTTATAAAACTATATTTTTTATGTATTTTCTTAAGGGCTTGTAAGTAAGCATTTCACTGTAAGGTTGTACCTGTTGTATTCAGTGCATGTGACAAATACAATTTGATTTGATTTATTTCAGGACGACACACTTTTGTTTACCAACATATCTTAGTTTTATCTCCCGGGAAGGCATTTATACACACAATCAACCCATTAAGACCAGGCTGCGTCCCAAATGGCACCCTATTCCCTATATAGTGCACTAGGCTAGTTTTGACCAAAGCCCTAGTAAAAATATGTGCACTTCAAAGGAAATAGAGACCAGGACCTCAGAGCAGGTGCAGAGTGTAAGGAGAGAGTGAGAGAAAGAGAGAGTGAGAGAGAGAGAAAACATGAGAAAACAAAAAGATAATTACTTGACACATTGGAAAGAATTAACAAAAAAACTGAGCAAACTAGAATGCTATTTGGCCCTAAACAGAGAGTACACAGTGGCACATTACCTGACCACTGTGACAGACCCCAAAATAAAGAAAAGCTTTGACTATGTAACGACTCAGTGAGCATAGCCTTGGTATTGAGATAGGCCACCGTAGGCATACCTGACTCTGAAGAGGAGACAGGCTATATGCACTCTGTCCACAAAATGAGGTGGAAACTGAGATGAACTTCCTAACCTCCTGCCAAATGACCATATTAGAGACACATATATCCCTCAGATTACACAGACCCACAAAGAATTCGAAAACAAATCCAATTTTGATAAACTGCCAAAACTATTGGGTGAAATACCAGTGTGCCATCACAGCAGCAAGATTTGTGACCTAATGCCACAAGAAAAGGGCAGTGAAGAACAAACACCATTCTAAATACAACTCATATTTATGTTCATTTTATTTTCCCTTTTCCCTTTTGTACTATTTGCACGTCGTGACAACACTGTATATAGCCATCTATTCCTATGGAACTTTTGTGAGTGTACCCTTTACTGTTCATTTGATATAGTTTATTTCACTTTTGTTTGTTATCTATTTCACTTGCTTTGGCAATGTAAACACATGTTTCCCATGCCAAAAAAGTCCTTTGCATTTAATTGGATCAAGAAAGAGAGAGCACCCAGAATGTTTTCAATGTGAAAGAGACAAAAAGCCATTGAGTAAAAAAACAATACAAAACTTGCTCAAAATCTCTCACATGTCCATGTCTATTTTTTGGCAAAATCCATAACAAAGAGAATGTTTAGCTTAATCACACGATACTGCTATGAATTAGTAAGCACTCACGAAGACTATTAAACCCTTAGTTGACTTCTGTGAACTTTGTTAAATTATCACAAGACTGAATATGAATTAGTAAGCACTCACAAAGACTATCAAACTCTTAGTTGACTTCTGTGAACTTGGGTAATTTTAAATTATCACAAGATAATTTACATAAGGCGCTTGCTGGCATAAGAGTGTCTGTGTAAACAAAACAAACTACTCAGTGTATATCCAGAAAGGTAAAAAGGCTATTAGTTGTAGTATGAAGGACAAAATAAACTGATATGTGAGTTTTCAGGAATAATGAAGACTATCAGCACCATCTCCGCTATTGTCGAGCCTCACAATGAACTGTGTGATACTGTATGTATCCCCTCTAATACGACCCAAAGTGACCAAGGCTGCATCCCAAATGGCACTCTATTCCATTTATAGTTGTCACAGTATTCGTCATCTGAAGAAGAGGAATCATCAGACCAAAGCGCAGTGTGGTAAGTGTTCATGCTTTCTTTATTAAAACTGAACACTATATAACAAAATAACAAAGGGAATAACCGAAACAGTCCTGAAAGGTGCAAAACACTAAACAGAAATTAACTACCCACAAAAACCATGTGGGGAAAAGCTAACTAAGTATGGTTCCCAATCAGAGACAAAGGTGTCCCTGATTGATAACCATACCCGGCCAAAACTAAGAAATAAGAAAACATAGAAAAGGGAACATAGAATGCCCACCCAAATCACACCCTGACCAAACCAAAATAGAGACATAAAAAGCTCTAGGGCGTGACAATAGTACACTACTTTGATAAAAGCCCTATGGGTTCTGGTCAAAAGTAGTGCACAATAAAGGGAATCGGGAGCAGCCCAGCAATTGTGAGAGCAGCCAATACAGGATCCTATGGAGTGGCCCCTTGTTTTGATACACATGCTGTAATTATAATAAACATTTTTGTCTGGATTTCAGCAAGTCTTCTCACTCAAAAGGACTGTTTTTGTGTGGCTAAGTGGTGAAAGACTATCATAGAAACTGTGTCAATAACTCTGACTGTGTGGTTTTGTTTTCTGAGAGTAGTTATCTTTTCCTTTGAGATTTCACAGGTTAGGATTCTCAGATGCTGCTAATGCCCTGTCTGGGTTCCAAATGGCAACATATTTTCTATATACATATGTAGGATCTTAATTAGAACCCATTTGACACAGCAGGAAAATAATTCTGCAGCAGAATTGTCATGTGTATTAAAATGAATGAAAACAATTGTAGGTGTTGATGCATGCTTTGTTAGGACAAATCAAGTCTTAACAATTTTAAAGTGGAAAATACAAACTTTTCAAATAATACGTTTTAACACTATTATTTCAATAGAACATCTTGAGGTGTTATGTTATTACATTGGAATATCGTGATCTAATTAGTTGTTGTGTTGATTTTTAAACAACTTTCTCTTAGAAATGCTGTCCCACTTTTTGATGTCATTACAGAAAAACACACACACTTAATTCTTCCAAACAACTTACCACTGCTACAGCTGGCTGTCAGGGGAGCTTTGTCTAGCAGTGAAACAGTTCATTTAGCCTCAATTACTGCCTTTTAGAAAAACATAGCTGATATTGCTGCCTTGCTTAACTTCTTCGATATAGGGGGCGCTCTTTTAATTTTGGGATAAAAAAAAACGTTCCCGTTTTAAACAAGATATTTTGTCACAAAAAGATGCTCGACTATGCATATAATTGACAGCTTTGGAAAGAAAACACTCTGACGTTTCCAAAACTGCAAAGATATTATATGTGAGTGCAACAGAACTGATGCTACAGGCGAAACCAAGATGAAATTTCAAACAGGAAATGCCCCAGATTTTGAAGGCACTGTGTTCCAATGTCTCCTTATATGGCTGTGAATGCGCCAGGAATGAGCTTACACTTTCTGTCATTTCCCCAAGGTGTCTGCAGCATTGTGACGTATTTGTAGGCATATCACTGGAAGATTGATCATAAGAGACTAAATTTACCAGGTGCTCGCTTGGTGTCCTCCGTTGAAATTATTGCGTAATCTCCAGCTGCGTGTATTTTTCCATTTGCTTCCGAGAAGAAACCAAACTGCCACAAATGATTTATCATCGAATATATATGTGAAAAACACCTTGAGGATTGATTCTAAACAACGTTTGCAGTGTTTCTGTTGATATTATGGAATTAATTTGGAAAAAAGTTTGGCGTTGTAATGACTGTGATTTCTTCTACACAAATAATTTTTGGGGAAAAACTGAACATTTGCTATCTAACTGAGAGTCTCCTCATTGAAAACATCCGAAGTTCTTCAAAGGTAAATTATTTTATTTGAATGCCTTTCTTGTTTTTGTGAAAATGTTGCCTTCTGAATTCTAGGCTTAATGCTTTGCTAGCTATCAATACTCTTACACAAATGCTTGTGTAGCTATGGTTGAAAAGCATATTTTGAAAATCTGAGATGACAGTGTTGTTAACAAAAGGCTAAGTTTGTGAGTGAATATATTTCTTTCATTTCATTTGCGATTTTCATGAATAGTTAACGTTGCGTTATGGTAATGAGCTTGAGGCTACGATTACGCTCCCGGATACGGGATTGCTCGACGCAAGAAGTTAAACAAATGTGGTTTCTAATAACAATTGAGACATACAAATTATGGCATAAGGGGATGGCAAGCAGATAAGAGGCCATCCTTAATTTTGATTAAGACATTCATGAGCAAGCTAGGACGGATGTAGTCAATATAACTATTTGTTTAGCACTTTTGAAATGTACAGCGAGAGAATTCAGAGCATGGGCTGTTCTTACAGTGTTCTCCCTGTACACCAAGTCAGAACCGTAGGATAAATAAATGGAGCATATAAGCAGACAATGAAAGCTCTTACACTATTCGATGATAACATTTCTCTAAAACAGGCAAAATGAAGAGGGTTAAATAGACCAAATTATTAGGGTGAGGCACATGTGCTACTAACATCTTACTACACAGCATACACTTAGTATTACTTTCTTAGCTACAGTATACATATCTCCCTGGCATATTACATCATTTGTGCAGCAGCATACAATACATTTCTGGACTCACATTATTGAGTTCTGCTCACTTGAACCGGAAGGTGGCAAGAGGCGGTCCTTGGCGGGCACATTTTGTCATCAAAGTCAGGCATTCTCTGGATTTATGGTGCTTTCAAACAACTGGGAACTCGTGAAAATCAAGGTCAAATCATGATGACGTCATTGATCTTCAGGTCGTAGCTTTAGTAAGGGAACACCCCCCTGAAATGGACAAAAATGAATGGGAAGTCATTGGCACTGGACAAACCATATACACGGTGTCCAATACCACTCAATTCGGCATCATTTCGTGTAAAGTTGATTGCAAATGCCATATGGCAAATGGCAGGTGTAACACTTTGAAAATCCAACAGGTGGCGAGCGCGCTCCACCATGGTTTTTCATATTGCAAATGCAACCCAAGTCAACATCCAAAAGCAAAATTTTGAAAAAGTGAGAAAAAAATCCATAACCTAGCAACCCCTTTAAAAAGTGCTTTCTGGACCGTTTTTCGAAATCTTTCGATTCTTTTGTCAATTACACATGTGTAAGAACTGTATGAATATACTTTTGTCCAATTTTATTATCATTATTATTTTTTTATTTTTTGACTTGCGCATAAGGCATATGTTTTGTCCATTTGCAATATGATTTCATAGGAAGTCAAAAGTCAAAAATAGCAAAATTTTATAAAAAACGTACCCTTAAAAAAAGTGCTTTCTGGACCGTTTTTCAAAATTCTTTTGATTTTTGTGTCAATTACACATGTATAAGAACTGTATCAACATACTTTAGTCATATTTTATTATCATAATTTTTTAAAACTTGTGCATAAGGCATATATTTTGTCCATTTGCAATATGATTTCATAGGAAGTCAAAAGTCACTTTTTGGGGCCAAATGCCATAAGAAATGTGACATGCTCAAAAATAATGCAGAAATGCGAAATTGACTGGCCTGATGAACTCGGGATTGCCGGGCAGTGATAATTGTTCCTTTCCATCACTCGTTGTGTTGATTTCATCATGTCCATTTGGTTATGTTTTTTTCACTATTGAATCATATTGCAAATGCACGTGTATTTGCAATATGTTTCAATGGGCATTTACCATCACAAATTTGTCGTGCTCAAAAATCCTGCAGAAATGCAAAATTGATTGGCCTGATGAACACAGGATGGCCGGGCATTGTTAGTGGTTCTTCTCCATCGCTCGTTGTGTTGATTTCATTATGTCCATTTGTTTATGTGTTCTCACTTTTGCAAATTCAATGTGCATTTGCAATATGGTTCAATGGGCATTTACCATCACGAATTTGGCATGCTCAAAAATCCTGCAGGAATGCGAAATTGACTGGCCCGATGAACTCGGGATGGCTGGGCAGTGATTCTGGTTCCTCTCCATCGCTCGTTAGGGTTGATTTCAGAATGTCACTTTGGTGATGGTACCTCACTGTTTAAACATATTGCAAATGGACAAGAGTCACCAGCAAGTCACCGTCCATCAGTCAATTAGATATCATTCTGACACCAAACTGATACAAACTGACACCAAACCCACTTTTTCCAACTCATTTAGTAGCCAACTATCACATACTACAGAGCTGGCCCAAAATTCACAACGCCTTCTGTTCAAACCATAATAAAAATGTAAAACACGTAGTTACATTCTAGCTGCGGGTCCAGTTCTGATGTTATGTGTAGGCCTAGTTGAGGCGACCCCGAAACCCAAGTTTCGGCTCGATAGGTCATTTGGTGTCCGAGCAAGACCCTAATTGGTGCTGAAAATCCACTTTTTTCCATGACTTGCTACGGGGTCCTTGAATGAGCTGTCAGACAGAAACGTTGGGGTCCGTCTATATGGGCCGAGATGGTCGCAAGCATCTAGTCTTGCAACTCTGGGACATTTCTAAATGTCGTCATGTTCGTGATGCAAAAATGAATTGAAGTCATTGCAAATGTACGAGGCTGTTTCTCGGTCCGAGAACCTTCTAGAGCCACGTAACTCACCACGCACTATCGACTTGAGGTCTAGAACAGGTTTCCAAAGTTTCCGAACTCTAGGTCTCTAGGTTAACTAATGCAGGCAGTGTATGTCTCTACGCACCCCAATGTGTCCCTCCTTCCAAGCTGTGTGTGTGTGTGATTTAGTTTTCCTTTGAAATTTTATGGGACAAATGACTGATTTACAGTTCATGGGGGTTGCCTAATCACACATATGAAGTTTTGGAAAGATCTGACTTTTTTAACCCTTCACAACAGCCCCTGAGACACCAATTATTATAAGTACACACATATCCACATTGGGGTATGCTTTTACAGAATCCTGAGTTTTAAGTCTTTACGTTAAGAACTGACTGATTTACACAGGGTTGAATGCACTATGTCTATCAAACTGCAGGCAGGGTATGGATATACACTTTTATGGTGATTTTAAACACTTCCGGTTGTTCCAGGAAGCTTAGAATCGACACAGGTAGACCTCATAGTGGCTTGATGGACTGTCACCAAAGACAGGTTCATACGTCATTCATAACCCACATAGGCTTCAGTTCGAATTTAGGGGTGCAGGCAATGTATTCCTATGGGGAGAGAAGTCATTGTAATCTGTGAGATCAAAAAACCCTGGTTAACTGTTAAGGGTTAATGCCACACGGTCAAGGTTAGGCTTGCACGGATCGGGGTGACCCCAGGAATGTACCTGAGGTCGAATTGTGTTTCTCACCCTAACGGTTCTCTCACTGTCACCCAAAAGCAAATGACGTTGTGGGGCAGGCTTTATTTTGGGCCTACTTTTCTAATGGTCGTTGCGCTTAGACCGAGCGAGATACGGTCAAGCAGGATAACTCATTGAACTCGGCACGGCCTAGGGATTATGGTAATGCCATTGCCTGCTCTCTGTGTCTTTAAGCACCGCACTTTGTCACTCCATCCTTGCTGTGTGTGTGTGAGAGAGCTTTTCTTTAAATCAGTAATTTCTCCCAACAGATGTCACAGTTCAGGAGGGTTACCTAGTCACACATATGAAGTTTTGGAGAGATGTGACTTTTTTAACCCGTCAAAACAGACAGTGTGACCCAATTAAAGGCACTTCCGGTAGGCACAGGAAGCTATAAGTAAACACAGTTCTTGACTGAGGTAGCCTCTTACAGAATCCTTAGTTTTAAGTCTTTAAGTTAAGAATTGACTGATCTACACAGGGTTGAATGCAGTGATTTTCATAATGACAGGTTATGTATTTCAAAACACTTTTAGGGTGATTTTAACCACTTCCGGTTGCTTCAGGAAGCTTAGAATTGACACAGGTAGACCTCATAGTGGCCTGATGGACTTTCATCGAACACAGGTTCATACGGCATTCATAACCCACATAGGCTTCAGGTTGAATTTAGGGGTGCAGGCAATGTATTCCTATGGGGAGAGAAGTCAATGCAAACTGTTTGATGTAAACACCTTCTTTTAACTGTTAAGGGTTAATGCCACACAGTCAAGGTTAGGCTTGCACGGATCGAAAGGACCTCAGGTACGTACCTGAGGTCGAATTGTGCTTCTCACCCTAACGGTTCTCTCACTGTCACCCAAAAGCAAATGACATTTAGGGCCAGGCTTCATTTTGGGCCTACTTTTTTTCACGGTCGCAACGGTCAAGCGGGGCATCTCGTTGAACTCGGCATGGCCTAGAGAATATGTAAATGCCATTGCAGGCTGTTTTGATCCAGCAGTCAATGTCTGTGCTTCTGTGTCTGTAGTAGGGGCCAGTGAGAGACTGGGGTGACACTTGGGGGAGACAGGGAGCAGAGATCACTAATGAGCTTGTTTGTGCGAGTGCGCTTGTGTGTGTGTGTGTGTGTGGGATGTAGAGGGACAGAACACACAGGCCTGGAGGCCATTGATAATAAGTCAATTGTAAATAAGAATGTATTCTTAATTGACTTGCCTAGTTGAATAAAGGTTAAATAAAAAATAAAACATTGATTATCAGGTAGTGTTGAGCCGCTCGCTCTCCCTGCTGTCTGTCTACAGTCACACCAATGGTAATGAGGGGACGGTGTGTGTTTTTGTGTGTGAGTGTGTTTGTGTGTTTGTGTGTGTGTGTGTGTGAGTGTGTGTGTTTGTGTGTTTGTGTGTGTGTGTGTGTTTGTGTGCATGTGTGTGTGTGCACGTGCATGTGTGTGTGACAAAGACAAGTCCAGTCCCACCTTGGAACTTTCTATTACTGCTCAACCCAGCCCCAGCCCACTTCTCCACCGTCAGTCTAAGCCTCAGGATTTTGAGTTTTCCAGCACAGCTCAGCTCATCCCCAATTCAAGTGGTGGCTCCCATGGCCCGATAGTGGTGCCAGCCCCAGCCTCAGCCTCCACAGTGGTCTGATCAATAGAAGACAGGCTCCAGGAACAGGCTGCATCATAACTGGAACCCTCAATAAATATACATCACATCCAAATGACATTTCTCATGATTTCTCTTTTACACTTTTCATTTACTTTCATGAAATCAGTCTTCCTATCCTTCTTTCTCCCCCTCTCTCTCTCCTCCTTCACTGCTATGTCATGATGGGTGGAAAAGTCCTCTGCATCTCAACGTATTCCCTGTGGGATTGAACTTGTCTCAACCATAGGTGAACACTGAAATTTACACTGTTTGTTGCTGGCCAGTATAATAGTTAATTTAGTGACAAATTATTATACAATTTAGGGTGTGATATTCTCACTCTTCTTTGATGGCTTCCATCTGATTGCATTGGGTTGCATTGCTACAGGAGGTAGTAACAATGTGCAGCTAGCTAGAGAGTTCTTCCTGCCGCTACCCTTCACAAAGTCTTAAAACCTGTTTGGAATAGGGGGCAGCATTTTCACGTTTGGATGAAAAGCGTGACCAGAGTAAACTGCCTGTTACTCAGGTCTAGTTGCTAATAAATATATAAATAGTATTAGTAGATTCGGATAGAAAACACTCTGAAGTTTCTAAAACTGTTTGAATGATGTCTGTGAGTATAACAGAACTCATATGGCAGGCAAAACCTGAGAAAAAAATCCAACCAGGAAGTGGGAAATCCGAGGTTTGTAGTTTTTCAACTCTTGGCCTATCGAATACACAGTGTCTATGGGGACATATTGCACTTCCTAGGGCTTCCAACAGAATGTAAACAGTCTTTAGAACCTTGTTTGATGCATCTACTGTGAAGGAGGGGGGAATGAGGGCTCTTGAGTCAGTGGTTTGGCAGAGTGCCAAAAGCTGGTGACGCGCGGTCACGTGAGGGTTAGCTTGAGTTCCATTGCATTTCTGAAGACAAAATAATTCTCTGGTTGGAACATTATTGGAGATTTATGTTAAAAACATCCTAAAGATTGATTCTATACTTCGTTTGACATGTTTCTACGGACTGTAATGGAACTTTTTGACTTTTCTTCTGCTCGCGTTATCGTGAGTTTGAATTTATTTACTAAACGCGCTAACAAAAAAGGAGGTATTTGGACATAAAGATGAACTTTATCGAACAAATCAAACATTTATTGTGGAACTGGGATGAGTGAATATTTATAATGCTATTTCTGACTTCTGTTGACTCCACAACATGGCGGATATCTGTATGGCTTGTTTTGTTGTCTGAGCGCTGTACTCAGATTATTGCATGGTCTGCTTTTTCGGTAAAACTTTTTTGAAATCTGACACAGCAGTTGAATTAAGGAGAAGTCAATCTAAAATTCCATGCATAACACTTGTATCTTTTATCAATGTTTATTATGAGTATTTCTGTAAATTGATGTGGCTCTCTGCAAAATCACCAGATGTTTTGGATCTACTGAACGTAATGCGCCAATGTAAACTGAGATTTTTTTATATAAATATGAACTTTATCGAACAAAACATACATGTATTGTGTAACGTGTAGTCCTATGAGTGTAATCTGATGAAGATCATCAAAGGATAGGGAGTCATTTTATCTCTATTTCTGATTTTTGTGACTCCTCTCTTTGGCTGGAAAAATGGCTGTTTTTCTGTGACTAGGTACTGACCTAACATAATCGTTTGGTGTGCTTTTGTCGTAAAGCCTTTTTGAAATTGGACACTGCGGCTGGATTTACAACAAGTTTATCTTTACAATTGTGTGAAATACTTGTAAGGTTGAGGAATTTTAATCATGGGATTTCTGTTGTTTTGAATTTGGCGCCCTGCACTTTCACTGTCTGTTGTTGAGGTGGGACGCTACAAAACACCAGTCTCAAAGTCAACAGTGAAGTGGCGACTCCGGGATGTTGGCCTTCTAGGCTAGGTGTCAGGACCCGGTTACGAACCCGGGTCTCCGGAGTGAGAAACAGTCACTTAACCTCTTGCTTCTACCTGGCACGCAGGCGTCCCATCTAGAGCTCTGGAAATGCAAATGCGCTACGCTAAATGCTAATAGTATTAGTTAAAACTCAAACGTTCATTAAAATACATATGCAGGGTATTGAATTAAAGCTACACTCGTTGTGAATCCAGGCAACAAGTCAGATTTCTAAAATGTTTTACGGCGAAAACATAGCACATAGTTATGTCAAACCACCACCGCAGACATAGCTCATTAGCATAGCCAAGTAGGAAAAAATATGCAATCAACAAACGCAGGATTAAAAAAAAAATCATTTCACTAACCTTTTGAAATCTTCATCAGATGACAGTAATATAACATGTTACACAGTACATTCATTTGTTTTTCAATAATCTGCAATATATATCCATAAATCTCTGTTTACAATGACGCATCGTTCAAAAAATGCTACTAAAATGTCAGGAGAAATGAAATAGCTCCGGCAGATAACGTCAGATAACAAGGAATACACATCATAAACTTTGACTAAATATGCATGTTTTACATATGTATAGGAAGATACACTTCTTCTAAATGCAATCGCTGTGTTACATTTATTTTTAACGTTACAGTTTGCGTTTACTAGGCTATACTAGGAGTCGGCGCTCCAAATGTATCATTATGCCTCCTCTATCTTGGAGTCGACAGAAACCCAAAATTAACACATAAATATTCCCTTACCTTTGCTGTTCTTCCATCAAAAGACCTGGAAGGGATTATACTTACCAAAACAGCATTTAGTTTTCAAGTCTGCGTCTTTCGGTTCTCAAAATAGCCACATTTCGGTCGAAATGTAGGCAAAATTCAAGTGGATGCGCACCAAAACGTCGAAATTATATATTATATATCGAGTAAACTTGTCAAACTATGTTCATAATTAAGCTGTAACATGTTATAAAGGTGTACAGCAATTGTGAGGACGAAGCGAAACACACACGTCTTTTAATTGATCCTGAAGAAAAGAGAGAGCGGGAGCAGAGCGCGCATAAACGTACACTTTTTTTTTTCGCGTGACCGAGACCTTTTGGCACGCTCAACGTCTCGTGAGCGCGCGATTTACACAATGAGAAGCCCCATTGAAAGCAGGCTTCGCGCTGAACACGTAGGAACTGTTCCCAGAGCGGTAGTTGTTTGGGAAGGCGTTTAAGATGACGTCAAAGTTGGGCCAACTTTTTCCATGACAAGAGAGATTTTGGGAGAATGCATGCCCTGAGACTTCTGCTTTACATAGAGACAAAATTTAAACGGTTTTAGAAGCTTTAGAGTGTTTTCTATTCGATAATACTTTTTATATGCATATATTAGCAACTTTTGACAAAAATGTGTCCTGTTTTATGTGGGTACCCAATTCCTCCATTCGGGGCAGTAAACAGGGCTAGGCTTAAGAGGTTAACCAACTGAGCCACGAATAGTCGGCAGAACCCAGAAGAGGAGGCAGACACAGCAGTACTTGAGACGGTGTATTTAATGAAGTAAAAAAGTGAAGTCCTTCAGGAAAACATGTAACTCCACAACCTCAAAAGGAATTCCACAAGAACAAATGTAATCCTCCAAGACAAAAAGGTAAATCCACAAGGTGGTAGGTATAGCATAAAAAGCCTCAAAAGATACTCAAAAATAAATAAACAAGAACAAAAAACAGAATTCCACAAGAGAGTCCACCGGGATCAACAAGAGTTCACAGAATACTAGGGCTGGGTGCTAACATACAAACACAGAGCAAAGAACTGAGGAAAACTAAGGGTTTAAATACAATCAGGGGAAACGAGGCACAGGTGCAAATAATAATGGGGATCAAGGGAAAACAAAAGGTCAAAAAGCACAATGGGGGCATCTAGTGACCAAAAACCGGAACAACCCTGGCCAAATCCTGACACAAAGTTGCAAAGAAATGAAGCGGCGACTCCGGGATGCTGGCCTTCTAGGCAGAGTTGCAAAGAAAAAGCCATATCTCAGACTGGCCAATAAAAAGAAAAGATTAAGATGGGGAAAATAACACAAACACTGGACAGAGGAACTCTGCCTAGAAGGCCAGTATCCCAGCATCCCGGCCTCTTCACTGTTGATGTTGAGACTGGTGTTTTGTGGGTACTATTTAATGAAGCTGCCAGTTGAGGATTTGTGGAGCGTCTGTTTCTCAAACTAGACACTCTAATGTACTTGTCCTCTTGCTCAGTTGTGAGCCGGGGTCTCCTACTCCTCTTTCTATTCTGGTTAGAGCCCGTTTGCACTGATCTGTGAAGGGAGTAGTATACAGCTTTGTACCAGATCGTCAGTTTCTTGGCAATTTCTCACTTGGAATAGCCTTCATTTCTCAGATCAAGAATAGACTGATGAGTTTCAGAAGAAAAGTCTTTGTTTCTGGCCATTTTGAGCCTGTAATCGAACCCACAAATGCTGATGCTCCAGATTCTCAACTAGTCTAAAGATGGCTAGTTTTATTGCTTCTTTAATCAGCGCTACAGTTTTCAGCAGTGCTAACATAATTGCAAAATAGTTTTCTAATGATCAATTAGCCCTTTAAAATAATAAACTTGGATTAGCTAACACAACATGCCATTGGAAACACAGGAGTGATGGTTGCTGATAATGGGCCTCTGTACACCTATGTAGTAGATATTCCAATTCTTTTAAATCAGCCTTTTCCAGCTACAATAGTCATTTACAACATTAACAATATATACACTGTATTTCTGATCAATTTGATGTTATTTTAACGTGCAAAAAATTTGCTTTTCTTTCAAAAACAAGGACATTTCTAAGTGACCCCAAACTTTTGAATGGTCATGTAGATGTTCCAAAGATGTGCATCAGTGGCTTGTATGCTATTTGTGGATGTCAGGAGCTGCTAAATGTGTTTACGTTAATTAACGGTCAATTACTGTGATACCGTCAGTTATTTGCTTGACAATCACCAGCTGACAAAATGTCATGACCGCCACAGCCCTAAGTGCCACAGCCCTAAGTTCATGTGCAATGCAGAGACAGAGAGACACAGAGATGTGTGTATGTGCCCTGCATATCCTAGTACAGTTTATAACATTTCTTAGACGTATGTCTCAAACTTGGCCATTATAATACACTACATGACCAAGTGACCAAACATCTCAATCCAAAATTATGGACATTAATATGGAGTTGGTCCCCCCTTTGCCTCTATAACAGGCTTCCCAATAGATGTTGAAACATTGCTGCGGGGACTTGCTTCCATTCAGCCACAAAAGCATTAGTGAGTTTATGCACGGATCTTATTTTGTTCACGGCAGAATTGTCATGCTGAAACAGGAAAGGGCCTTCTCCAAATTGTTGCCGCACAGTTGGAAGCAGAGAATCATCTAAAATGTCATTGTATGTTGTAATGTTAACATTTTGAGTGTAAGGGACAGTATTTTGATGTTCGGATGAAAAACGTACTCAAATGAAACTGCCTATTTCTCAAGTCCAGAATCTAGAATATGCATATAATTGTCATCTTAGGATAGAAAACACCGTTTCCAAAACTGTCAACATATTGTTTGTGAGTATAACAGAACTGATATTGCAGGCGAAAACCTGAGGAAAATCCAACCAGGAAGTGCCTAAGAGAAACAAATCTTCCTGTTCCATTGCATGCCTGTCCTCCATTTAAAGGGATATCAACCAGATTCCTTTTCCTATGGCTTCCACATGGTGTGAACAGTCTTTAGACATAGTTTCAGGCTTTTATTTTGGAAAATGTGCGAGAAAGATCACATCGCGTCATTGGATGGCTGCATGCCAACAAAGTGGAGCAGACATTTTCTCTCTCTCTCCTATTGAAGAAGCTACAGTACGGTTGAAATATTATCGATTATATATTGTAAAAACAACCTGAGGTTTGTTTATAAAAACGTTTGACATGTTTCTACGAACTTTACAGATACTATTTGGAATTTTCGTCTGCTCTGTCGTGACCACTCGAGCATGTGGATTTCTGATCATAACGCGCCAACCAAATGGAGGTATTTTGGATATAAAAATAATCTTTATGGAACAAAAGGAACATGTATTGTGTAACTGGGAGTCTCGTGAGTGCAAACATCTGAGGTAAGCGATTCATTTTATTGCTTTTCTGACATTCGTGACAAATCTACTTTGCTGCTAGCTGTTTGTAATGTTTTGTCTGCTGAGAGAGATGTCCTTACATAAACGCCTGGTATGCTTTCGTCGAAAAGCGTTTTTGAAATCTGACACGCCAGGTGGATAAACAACAAGCTAAGCTGTGTTTTGTCATATTGCACTTGTGATTACATGAAAATTTAATATTTTTAGTAATTTAATTTGAATTTGGCACTCTGCAATTCAGCAGATGTTGACGAAAATGATCCTGCTAACGGGATGGGTCCATCAAGTAGCTAAGATATCCCTTCACTGGAACTAAGGGGCCTTGCACAAACCATGAAAAACAGCCCCAGACCATTTATCCTCCTCCACCAAACTGTACAGTTGGCACTATGAATTTTGGCAGTTAGCGTTCTCCTGGAATTCGGCAAAACAAGATTAGTCTATCAGACTGCCAGATGGTGAAGCATGATTCTTTACTCCAGAGAACGCAATTCTA
The DNA here is from genome assembly GCF_021184085.1 of Oncorhynchus gorbuscha. Classification (NCBI taxonomy): domain Eukaryota; kingdom Metazoa; phylum Chordata; class Actinopteri; order Salmoniformes; family Salmonidae; genus Oncorhynchus; species Oncorhynchus gorbuscha. The sequence continues at coordinate 39,480,667 of NC_060179.1, forward strand.
CTGCTCCAGAGTCCAAGACCACTCTAGCTGATGCTTGGCATTGTGCATGGTGATCTTAGGTTTGTGTTCTTGTGCTGACATGTGCTCAGGTTACTTTCTGAGGCAGCTTGGAACTCGGTAGTGAGTGTTGCAACCAAGAACAGATGATATTTATGCACTTCAGCACTCGGCGATCCCGTTCAGTGAGCGTATTATTTTTTTAAAACCTTTATTTAACTGGGCAAGTCAATTAAGAACAAATTCATATTTACAATGACTGCCTACCCCGGCCAAACCCGGACAATGCTGGGCCAATTGTGCACCACCATATGGGACTCGAAATCACAGCCAAATGTGATACTGCCTGGAATGGAATCAGGGACTGTAGTGACACCTCTAGCACTCTTGCACTGAGATGCAGTGTCTTAGACCACTGTGCCAATCGGGAGCCCGGGAACATTAGTAGCGATTGTACGTTGTGTATGTCAACAACATATAACTTGCAGTCATTCCTCCATCCTTCTCTCAGAGACCTATTTTCATACGTCCATATCTCTCCCTCTCTCTCTCTCTCTCTCATTCTCTTTTTCCCTCCCTCCCCTATGTCAGAGGGTTTGAGTTGATCAAAGGGTTTTCTCTGTGAGGGTTGAACCTAAGGGATTGTCTATCCAGAATGCATCCCAAATGGTACCCTATTTAGTCCACTAAGTCCACAGGCCTCTTTCAAAAAAATGCCCTAAATAGGTAATACGATGTCAGTTTGTGTCGGAAGTTTACATACAGCCAAATACATTTAAACTCAGTTTTTCACAATTCCTGACATTTAGTCCTAGTATACACTCCCTGTCTTAGGTCAGTTAGGATCACCACTTTATTTTAAGAATGTGAAATGTCAGAAAAATAGTGGAGAGAATGATTTATTTCAGCTTTTATTTATTTTTATCACATTCCCAGTGGGTCGGAAGTTTACATACACTCAATTAGTATTTGGTAGCATTGCCTTTAAATTGTTTAACTTGGGTCAAACATTTCGGGTAGCCTTCCACAAGCTTCCTACAATAAATTGTGGGAATTTTGGCCCATTCCTCCTGACAGAGCTGGTGTAACTGAGTCAGATTTGTAGGCCTCCTTGCGTGCACAGGCTTTTTCAGTCTTCTATAGGATTGAGGTCAAGGCTTTATGACGGCCACTCCAATACATGGACTTTGATGTGCTCAAGCCATTTTGCCACAACTTTGGAAGTATGCTTCCATTTGGAAGACCCATTTGCGACCAAGCTTGAACTTTCTGACTGATGTCTTGAGATGTTGCTTCAATATCTCCACATATTTTTCCTCCCTCATGACGCCATCTATTTTGTGAAGTGCACTAGTCCCTCCTGCATCAAAGCACCCCCACACTTCTGTAATGGTTTTGCTCCTCTTCTGAGGAGGAGTAGGGAAGATCGGACCAATGCGCAGCGCGATAAGTGCCCATATTTTAATTAAATATCACCGAACACTGAATACAAAAGAACAAGAGCAATAAATGAAAACCGAAACAGTTCTGTATGGTAAAACACAGACACAGAAAACATAGAATGCCCACCCCAACTCACGCCCTCACCAAACTAAAATAGAGACATAAAAAGAGAACTAAGGTCAGGATGTGACAGCTTCACGGTTGGGCTGGTGTTCTTCGGCTTGCAAGCCTCCCCCTTTTTCCTCCAAACATAACGATCATTATGACCAAACAGTTATATTTTTGTTTCATCAGACCAGAGAACATTTCTCCAAAAAGTACGATATTTGTCCCCATGTGCAGTTGCAAACCATAGTCTGGCTTTTTTATGGTGGTTTTGGAGCAGTGGCTTCTTCCTTGCTGAGCGGCCATTCAGGTTAGGTTAATATACGACTCGTTTTACTGTGGATATAGATACTTTTGTACCTGTTTCCTCCAGCATCTTCACAAGGTCCTTTGCTGTTGTTCTGGGATTGGTTTGCACTTTACGCACCAAAGTACTTTTGTCTATAGGAGACAGAACGCATCTCCTTCCTGTGCAGTATGATGGCTGAGTGGTCTCATGGTGTTTATACATGCGTACTATTGTTTGTACAGATGAACATGGTACCTTCAGGCATTTGGAAAATGCTCCCAAGGATGAATCAGACTTGTGGAGGTCTACAATTTCTTTCAGAGGTCTTGGCTGATTTGTATTGATTTTCCCATGATGTCAAGCAAAGACGCACTGAGTTTGAAGGTAGGCCTTGAAATACATCCACAGGTACACCTCCAATTGACTCAAATGATGCCAATTAGCATATCAGAAGCTTCTAAAGCCATGACATAATTTTCTGCTGTTTAAAGGCACAGTCAACTTAGTGTATGAAAACGTCTGACTCACTGGGATTGTGATACAGTGAATTATAAGTGAAATAATCTGTCTGTAAACAATTGTTGGAAATCTTACTTGTGTCATGCACAAAGTAGATGTCCTAACCCACTTGCCAAGACTATAGTTTGTTAATAAGAAGAAATTTGTGGAGTGGTTGAATAACAAGTTTTAATGACTCCAACCTAAGTGTATGTAAACTTCCAACTTCAACTGCATATACAGGGTCAGGCAGATGGGAAGGCCCATTGTCCCACCTCCAAGTAGCCAAACCCAAGTGTAAAGCCTTTCTATTTGTATGAGGCTTTTTTATTTATTTCTCATATGTTTTCTGTAAATGCTGATTTATAATCACTAGAAAAGGTGCATTTTCTGAAGAAAACGTGTGCTTGCTTTAGCTGACTAAGCATAGGTTGGTTTAATAAAGCATTTTCTGTAAGGCATCTTCTGCCTTTCTTTGGCCTGATTTTGTACATCAGTAAGCTACACCAGCAAATATTCATTACACAGTCCCGGTTGTTGTTTGTTGAGTTTCCCTATCATGTTAACCAACCTGTACAACATCAGACCAGTAACCTAAAGATCGCTGGTTTGAATCCCGGAGCCAACTAGTTGATCAAATATGTCGATGTGCCCTTGAGCAAAGCGCTTAACCCTAATTTCTCCTGTAAGTTACACAGGATAAGAGTGTCTGGTAAATGATGCAAATGTGATAGGTATGTCATTGGTTTTCCTCTATCGGTCATTGATTGGAAGGGTTACAGGCAGTGTACTGTCCTTTTTACTTGTAGTTCAGGCGCGGAACGCAATGCACAAAAATACCTCTTGTTCAAATCAAATCCAACTTTATTTGTCACATGCGCCGAATACAACAAGTGTAGACCTTACCGTGAAATGCTTACATACAAGCCCTTCGCCAAAAGTGCAGTTCAAGAAGAGTTAAGAAAATATTTACCAAGTAAACTAAAGTAAAAAGTAACACAGTAAAATAACAATAACGAGGCTATATACAGGGGTTACCAGTACCGAGTCAATGTGCGGGGGTACAGGTTATTCAAGGTCATTTGTACACGTAGGAGTGAAGTTACTTTTTCTCGTCACCTTTTTTCTTCGTTTTTTGTGTGTGGCAAATAATACATACACAGAGTTTTGAGAGGATAAGATAATGACAATTGTGTGAATGGATGAATGGATGAATGTAGAGCGCTGTGGAGGGAGAGCAGAGTGGGTGTCTGTCTCGCTGTTCGGGTCTCAGACAGTTCTGATAAGTCTGGCATGTCTAATACTAAGCATCTCTATTTGTAGCTCTAGCTTGTGGGCCTGGAGAATGCCAAGATGCTTGTGGGAAAGAGACAAAGCTGCATGTGGGAAACGTCCCTCTTTTTATACGGAGCCTGAGGATCAGCAGTGTGTTGTGTGTACCAAATGGCACCCTATTCCCTTGACCAGGGCCCAAAAGTAGTGCAGTAAATATGGAATAGGGTGCCATTTGGGATGCATTCCAGTGTGTTATCTCTATCTCTGTGAGGGAAAGTTCAGCCCAGTTTAGACAGAGCCAGTAGCAGACACAGAGAGGAGGTTGTTGTGTTGTGTGTGACTCTGAGGCCATGATCAAATCCCTACGGCAGACCTATTACAGAGATCCTTTAAGGACGGGCAATTTGATAAATCAGACAGATAAACTGTTCTAGGCATAATCAATGGCGCTCATTTCAACTAGCAAATGCAGCCTATTAGATTAGTTAGAAACAAGAGGGAAGGATGAATGCACACAATATCGCTTCTGAAAGCAGGCTTATTTCCTCTCCCTCTTTCCACTCTTTTTTTCCACCCTTCCTCTTCTTCTTCTGTTGGCTCCTTGGCTGCCCCGTGTCACATGGTTGAGTGGTCAAGTCAGCACTTTAAGCAAGAGCTCAGTGGGAGAGGAGAGGATTCTGGAGGGGTGGTGGTGCTGGGAGATGAAACCAGTCTAAGTAGGCAAAGCACTTAGAACTGAAGGGAACAAACAAACACCTCTTACTTCTCCTTACCACTACACCCTCATATCTCTCTCTCCCTCTTCTCCCCCAAAACACCTTATCTCTCCTTGTCCCCCTCCACCCCCTCCACCCACACACCCCCTTCACCTCTATTTGTGTCAACCAGCTCATCTCCCCACTTTCACACTGCATATAACTCAATCCCACGCCCACGCATGTGTGGGTACCAAATGGCACACTATTCCCTATATAATGCCCTACTTTTGACAAGGACCGATAGAGTGCCTTTGTGACTGAATCAATACTAGTCCATGACCTGGGGATGACATGATGGGATGGATAGATGACGTCCTCTGAACTAATTAATCAAAAACACTTACTAAATTCAGTTAGCTTGCCTAGTTTCACTTTAGTTTCCCCTGTAAAATAGAGCCAACGTAATGGTTCCCAAAAGTGCGAACTATTCATATGATCATAAGCAATAAACATGCATTTAATTCAGGTCATTATAGTGAAAGAGAATGTGTTCTCAATTACTTACATGGTTGAAAAAAGGCAAAATAACATGGTTAATTATCCAAAATACCCAGAAAGTGGCAATAATTAAGTTATTCTGATAATAAAATCAGGTTTAAGTCCGGAAGATTAAGACAGACAAAACCCTTCAGTACAGAAACACGTTTAATAAATGTGACAGTACAGTTAACCAGAGGAATCCATCAGCCTAGATCAGTGCATGTCTAAAACACCTGCAGTAGAATTGTTCATTTGTTGAATCAAAGGGACAGGGAGAGGAAGGGGACTGTGGGTGATAGAAATTGACTGCCACCCCCCCCACCCCCCACCCTCAGGCTCATTAACTCAATTCATAATCGTCCCTTTCTCCCCCACCTCCTCCCCCTCCCGGCTGGGGGAAGTTGGTGGCTGAGCTCATTAGGCAAATGCCACAGAACTTCTCTCTCTCTATCCATCCAAACTTAAAATAGCAGAGGTTTTGTTTTATGTAAGCTCTTCATTTTCCCACCTATTAGTGTCTCCATCTCCATCCGAACTTCAGGTGCTTTGATACTTGATTCCTTTCTTTCTCTTTTATTTCCTTTGTCCTTTTTTTCTTTCTTTCATTTGTCCTTGCTGCCTCAATCTTTTTTTCCCCTTGTTCATGCCAGGCGGATCAGCAGCTTGAAGCAGCAACAGTAAATGGGAATAATTGGTTCTATGAAAGCGACTGGCCCGGCCCTGTCCTGTCCTGTCTAACCAATCTTCTCACACAACAATCGGCATATTGTTCAGGGGTCCCAGTGACACAACAACCCCATTCGACAAAGCTGTGCCATAATTAGCAAGCAGTTACTGTCATGCATGTCAGATGTTGATATGTGCTGAATTGAATAGGAACAACATTCTACGCTTACCCCTCCTCATCCCTGCCTTCTTCTTCCTCCACTCTTAATTCCTCCTCACCTTTTATTTTTCATCTTTTACATTTTATTTTCATGGGGTAAAAGGGCTTGTGCTGCCCAGAGTGAGAATAGGAGAGGGTTAGTGTCCCTCTGCTTTGAAAAATTCAACAGGCCCTTTCCCTCTGCCTGACTGCTTTCTGGTTAATCATCTAATGAGGGTAAGGGAACGTGTCCGTAGAACAGGGTCAGCATGACGTCTTTAGTCCTGGCCTCGCCTGCTCTTCTCTCTCTACCACATTCTACTCTCTCTCTCTCTCTCTCTCTCTCTCTCTCTCTCTCTCTCTCTCTCTCTCTCTCTCTCTCTCTCTCTCTCTCTCTCTCTCTCTCTCTCTCTCTCTCTCTCTCTCTCTCTCTCTCTCTCTCTCTCTCTCTCTCTCTCTCTCTCTCTCTCTCTCTCTCTCTCTCTCTCTCTCTCTCTCTCTCTCTCTCTCTCTCTCTCTCTCTCTCTCTCTCTCTCTCTCTCTCTCTCTCTCTCTCTCTCTCTCTCTCTCTCTCTCTCTCTCTCTCTCTCTCTCTCTCTCTCTCTCTCTCTCTTGCGATCATTACCCTGCTCTTTTTCTCTCTTCATCTTTTTCGCTCTGCCTCTCTCTTTGTCTCTTCTGCTTTTTCTCCCATCTTTTTCCCCCACCCCCCTCATTTACCACACCAAGCATTTTGTGAGAGTCCAAACATTGACAGAGTCATGGTCATTTATGTTGACTACTTGACTTCTTGAGCCATAATCCTCTCTCCCCTGCCTTGTTTACTTGCAAATCTTAATACATGTTCTCCTTCGTAAAATCACAAAAAAGTCTGTTAACAGACACACACATAGCAGACGCAGTTCATGGAACTCTTGGCCCTGTAGTCCGTGTTGTTGCCAGTGTTCTGTTTGTTTTCTTTCGAGGCCACATCAAGTGTTTCTGGACAGTCAGTGTTGGAACTGGGCCGCAAAACTCTCCCACAACAATCCTATTAATTTGAGAAGGTATTGGAAAGTCACCCCACCGTAACAATGCAGTTTGTGCATCATTGAGGACAGTTAATTAATCAGTCATAGGAAGACTTCGAAGAGCTCTATTCGGCTATAGAGCGCAACGTGTCACTCTGTGTGTTTTCGACTCAGGGATCATGCTCCAGAATGATGTGTTGCGCTTCATTAAGGAAGACCATTAACCACACAATGTCATCCTATAGATAGACCAGTGTTTACATTTAGCGATCTCCATGTTAATATGGTTCACGCACATTTACAAGCATGTCATGCTATGAGTCGCTGATGGCTTTCTTAATCCCACAATTAGACATTATGCTTATAACACATAATAATGGAGTATACCTGTGTCTCTGTTATTTTTATAAAGCGTTACCCTCCATTATTTGCTATAACATTTGCAGTCTTTCCCCTTGAACCTCTGCTAACAAGATCAAGCACGAACAATGTCCTCTTAGTCACATGAAACTTGATGGTTACGTCTCTGGTCAAAAGTAGTGCACTAAATAGGGAATAGGGTGCCATTTGGGATGCAACCCTGGACTTTCCTATTGACATTTACTGAAGATGACACGGCACACACAGTGACTTTAATGGCCCTGACACCAGCAGGACGTGAGGACGGTGGAGAGCACACACACGCACGATGCAAACAGCGATGGCACTGATAGGGGTTGTCTCCCAGTTGTCTCCTAGCCAGTCTGTCTGTCTGTTTATTTGCACTAAAACATGACTCCATGACCAATGGCATGGGGGAGAGGGGGAGAGTGATTGGATACACATACACACACAAACAACTACACACACACAGACGCCACACAATACAATACAATGGAGGGTCCTGGCTCATCTCACCTTGACAGACAGGTAGCTCATAAAGATCGAAACGGGTCATCCAACTGGACTACTTCACAACCTCCTCTGGGAGGTTTAGCACCTCCCAGAGGAGGTGTGTCAAGTGGGGTTGCTCATTGTAGGGCCTATAAGCTTAATTATACAGGGCTTGGTGTAAAAGGTGTTGTGATAATTTGGGCTAAGGCTGTATTTAGCCCAAGGGCCTCCACCACCTCTCTTCTCTCTCTGTCTGTGTGTGTGTTTCTCTGTCTCTATGTTTAGCCAAAAGATAAACAAAAGCTAAATAAATAATCATAATTAACAGTAAACATTACACTCACTGTCACGTTCTGGCGCTTGTAACGCCAGGGTAGTGGGTTCGATTCCCGGGACCACCCATACGTAGAATGTATGCACACATGACTGTAAGTCGCTTTGGATAAAAGCGTCTGCTAAATGGCATATATTATTATATTATTATATTATTATTATATATTACAACTAACGACACCTGCCTCTGATTGAGAACCATACCAGGCCGAACACAAAAACCAACATAGAAAAATAAACAGACTGCCCACCCCAACTAACGCCCTGACCATACTAAAACAAAGAATAAAATAACAGAACTATGGTCAGAACGTGACAAAAATACAAAAGCTACATCCTAAGTGTGTTTTTAACTAGTCCAGAAATGTTGTCTTCACGAAAACATCTGAAAATAAACGTTTGTGTAACATACAACATTTTAAAAAACATGCTATGCATACTGTACCTATACTGCTTAAATGTTTTCCATAAACGCTACACTTACTCCACATTATTCAGTGTCAAGGCTGTGCGCTACTAGTAAGAAGTCAGGTGCAGGAGAGCAGAGAGTTGTGATCAGGCGCACTTTATTTGGCAGAAGCACAAAAGACAGACGCAACTGCGTCAAAAACCCCTCCGGCCAATGGCAAAAGTGAATAAGCGCGAAAACACTCACAATAATGCAAATGTATGACAATAAACATATGACGGGCCAAAACACGATACCCGGGGAAACAACCAGTCTGGCGCATAACACTAAACACGTAACAAAACAATTCCACACAAAGACATGGGGGTACAGAGGAATATAACCAGGTTTGCGGGGAACAAGACCAAACAAATGGAACAATGAAAAATGGAGCGGCAATGGCTAGAAGGCCGGTGGCGTCGACTGCCGAACGCCGCCTGAACAAGGAGGGGAGACGACTTCGCCGGAAGTCGTGACATGGTTGGACAATAAATAGGTTTCTAGTTAGTCTGGCTGTGTCTGTCTGGCTGTCTGTTTGCTACTGGTTAACTGGCTGAGTGTGTTTAATAATAAAGGGCCAGACATGTTCACATGCAGCGACATACAGTGGGGCAAAAATGTATTTAGTCAGCCACCAATTGTGCAAGTTCTCCCACTTAAAAAGATGAGAGGCCTGTAATGTTCATCATAGGTACACTTCAACTATGACAGACAAAATTTGAAAAAAAAATCCAGAAAATCACATTGTAGGATTTTTAATGAATTTATTTAATATATAATATAATAATAATATATGCCATTTAGCAGACGCTTTTATCCAAAGCGACTTACAGTCATGTGTGCATACATTCTACGTATGGGTGGTCCCGGGGATCGAACCCACTACCCTGGCGTTACAAGCGCCATGCTCTACCAACTGAGCTACAGAAGGACCACAAATGGTGGTGGGAAATAAGTATTTGGTCACCTACAAACAAGCATGATTTCTGGCTCTCACAGACCTGTAACTTCTTCTTTAAGAGGCTCCTCTGTCGTCCACTCATTACCTGTATTAATGGCACCTGTTTGATGTTGTTATCAGTATAAAAGACACCTGTCCACAACCTCAAACAGTCACACTCCAAACTCCACTATGGCCAAGACCAAAGCGCTGTCAAAGGACACCAGAAACAAAATTGTAGACCTGCACCAGGCTGGGAAGACTGAATCTGCATTAGGTAAGCAGCTTGGTTTGAAGAAATCAACTGTGGGAGCAATTATTAGGAAATGGAAGACATACAAGACCACTGATAATCTCCCTCAATCTGGGGCTCCATGCAAGATCTCACCCCGTGGGGTCAAAATGATCACAAGAACAGTGAGCAAAAATCTCAGAACCACACGGGGGGACCTAGTGAATGACCTGCAGAGAGCTGGGACCAAAGTAACAAAGCCTACCATCAGTAACACACTACACCGCCAGGGACTCAAATCCTGCAGTGCCAGATGTGTCCCCCTGCTTAAGCCAGTACATGTCCAGGCCTGTCTGAAGTTTGCTAGAGAGCATTTGGATGATCCAGAAGAAGATTGGGAGAATGTCATACGGTCAGATAACCAAAATATAACCTTTGTGGTAAAAACAACTCGTCGTGTTTGGAGGACAAAGAATGCTGAGTTGCATCCAAAGAACACCATACCTACTGGGACGCATGGGGGTGGAAACATCATGCTCTGGGGCTGATTTTCTGGAAAGGATCCAGGACCACTGATCCGTGTAAAGGAAAGAATGAATGGGGCCATGTATTGTGAGATTTTGAGTGAAAACTTCCTTCCATCAGCAAGGGCATTGAAGATGAAATGTGGCTGGGTCTTTCAGCATGACAATGATCCCAAACACCACCCGGGCAACGAAGGAGTGGCTACATAAGAAGCATTTCAACGTCCTGGAGTGGCCTAGCCAATCTCCAGATCTCAACCCCATAGAAAATCTTTGGAGGGAGTTGAAAGTCTGTGTTGTCCAGCAACAGCCCCAAAACATCACTGCTCTAGAGGAGATCTGCATGGAGGAATGGGTCAAAATACCAGCAACAGTGTGTGAAAACCTTGTGAAGACTTACAGAAAACGTTTGACCTCTGTTATTGCCAACAATGGCTATATAACCTCTAGTGACACCCCATCCCGTGAACGGGACCGTTGTCATCATCTGACACGATTTAGCATAACGCAACGGACATAAATATTAATAAATATTCCTATTCATGAAAATCACAAGTGAAATATATTTAGACACAGCTTAGCCTTTTGTCACCCTGTCATCTCAGATTTTCAAAATATGCTTTACAGCCAAAGCTAGACAAGCATTTGTGTAAGTTTATCAATAGCCTAGCATAGCATTTTGTCCAGCTAGCAGCAGGTAACTTGGTCACGGAAATTAGAAAAGCAATCAAATTAAATATATTACCGTTGATGAGCTTCGGATGTTTTCACTCACGAGACTCCCAGTTAGATAGCAAATGTTCCTTTTTTCAAGAATATAATTTTTTGTAGGGAAAATAGCTCCATTTGTTCTTCACCTTTGGCTGAGAAATAACCCGGAAATTGCAGTCACGAAAACATTCCAAATCAGCTCCATAATATTGACAGAAACATTGCAAACGTTGTTTATAATCAATCCTCAAGGTGTTTTTCAAATATCTATTCGATCATATATCCATCGGGACAATTCGTTTTTCAGTAGGACCGATTGGAGTAATGGCTACCTCTGTATTTTACGTGAGAATCTCTCTGGGAGCATCAGGTGACCACTTGCGCAATGTAGCTGCCTTCAGGTATTCTTCAACATAAATGCGTAAAACTATGTCACAAAACTGTAGACACCTTCGGGAATATGGAGAAAGAGTAATCTGGTTGATAGCCCATTCACTGCTCAATAGGGACACATTGGAACGCAGCGCTTTCAAAACACAAGGCACTTCCGGATTGGATTTTTCTCAGGCTTTCGCCTCCAACATCAGTTCTGTTATACTCCCAGACAATATTTTTTACAGTTTTGGAAACTTTAGAGTGTTTTCTATCCTAAGCTGACAATTATATGTATATTCTAGCATCTTGTCCTGACAAAATATCCCGTTTATTATGGGAACGTTTTTTTTTTTCAAAAATGAAAATACTGCCCCCTCGTCACAAAAGGATAACAAAGTATTGGGATAAACTTTTGTTTTTGACCAAATACTTATTTTCCACCATAATTTGCAAATAAATTCATTAAATATCCTACAATGTGATTTTCTGGATATTTTGTTTCTCATTTTGTCTGTCATAGTTGAAGTGTACCGATGATGAAAATTGCAGGCCTCTCTCATCTTTTTAAGTGGGAGAACTTGCACAATTGGTTGCTGAATTAATACTTTTTTGTCCCACTGTAGCTCACACACACATGCACACACACACAGATCTACTCCATTGCAGCTGATTTAACTATCATTTGTAATCCATGACTGGCCGGGGCTTTACTTTACGGCTACAGTTCCCTACTTAATCATGTTTTATAGCCTCTCTGACTCTGCAGCAGTCTGCCGAGCCCTGATGGTAACAGGACTGTCTGGCTGCATGGGGCCAACTAACCAATAATTATACCACGCTGTAAACTTCTGACTGTTTACCCTGCTCCACTCCCCTCTTCCTGCCTGTAATATCAGATTAAACAAAACTGGAGCGGTATTGGCGTTAGTGGTCTCAACGCATATGGTTACCCCCTAGCCCTCCATATTCACCTCTCCTATTCACCCCTACACACCCCAGATGAAGCATACAGCATTGCATGATTAACGTCCGTCAAGCATACACTAGGCCTATGTGACTGGCTTTGGAAACTAAGGTGCTACTGCATGAAGCTCTTTCCATTATAATGTTCTCTCTTCTTACTTCCAGTTTTAATAGTGCATACCTTCAAGCCTCTTGGTTCAAATTTCCACAGGATACAAGTCTAAAGCGGAGACATAATTATAGTATTGTGAGCAACAAAAACTGCATGTGAAGTAAGATGGAACTCATAAGGAAATCCATTCCAAGACAGTTTGAGTTCACTCACTGGGAGAGTCTTCACTAGGCTGGTTTATTCAGGCATTGGTTGGAAACAGGGTGGAGAATCTGTCATCAGTCCTATCCAAGAGCAAAGAGGGAGAGTGGTAAGTAAAGTAAATGTGAAGCAAAACAGCAAATACAAAACCTTCTCTCTCTGGGAATTCAGTCAGAATGTGCTCATGGAACAGTGATGCAAAACATTCAGGGAATGTCCCAAATGACACACTATTCCCTTTATAGTGCACTGCTTTTGACCAGGGCCCATAGGGCTTTGGTCAAAAGTAGTGCACTACATAGAGAGCCATTTAATTTAATTTTTTAACCTTTATTTAACTAGGCAAGTCAGTTAAGAACAAATTCTTATTTTCAATGACGGCCTAGGAACAGAGGGTTAACTGCCTGTTCATGGGCAGAACGACAGATTTGTACCTTGTCAGCTCGGATTTGAACTTGCAACCTTCCGGTTACGAGTCCAACACTCTAACACTCAACACTCCACTAGGCTACCCTGCCGGCCCATTTGGGACATACTGTCAGAGAATTTCACAAAGAATTTTGAAAGTACCAAAAGCAAAGCAAGTTGGCAAACTATAGTCTAAATAGGGTTACAAATAAGGATGTGGAAGTCTTTAGTCTAGATTACCTTTTGCCATGTTGACTTTCACTGGCTTTTGACCATGACAGAAAAGACACTTGATGAGGTGTCCAAGCACTGAACACTGCTCCAACCCAAACCTATGAACTGTGAGACTTGAACTGTGGAGAGTCCTTGGATCCCTGAGTCAGACGGAAGATCCTTTTTATATGTTTACATTAGTTAGAGCACAGAGCAGGCAGACATTTCACTTTCTCCTTTCCTTTCTCCTTCCACCCCCCTCACCCTACAATTTGTTGAGTCTGGATCCTCCAGCGTGGGAACATTGAATGCAGAAGTGTGTGTGTGTGTGTGTGTGTGTGTGTGTGTGTGTGTGTGTGTGTGTGTGTGTGTGTGTGTGTGTGTGTGTGTGTGTGTGTGTGTGTGTGTGTGTGTGTGTGTGTGTGTGTGTGTGTGTGTGTGTGTGTGTGTGTGCGCGTGTGCGTGTGTGCGTGTGTGTGTGTGTGTGTGTGTGTGTGTGTGTGTGTGTGCCAGCCAGTAGCTTAGTGATCTGTCCCCCAGTACCCCTGCGCTGTCCTCATCTGCAGGAATAACTTTGTCACATCTTAAAAAAACACTTGCTAAAATTAATAACCATATTTTGGCTACGAGGTAGTGTGAGAGCAAACAGTTTGTTGAGGCATTACGTCCCAAATGACTATATAGTGCAATACTTTTGAACAGACCTTATAGGACCTCGTTAAAAATACTGCATTGTAGGTAGTAGGGAGACATTTGGGACGAAGACAAAGGTCTGTAGCTACCCTTACTAACCTTTTTGAGCTTTCACCATGTCTCTTGCACTTGGCTCTCGGCTGCCCACAGTAAACCAACTGGAAGAAGGCTGTCTTTGTGTAAGCCTTTCTGTATGTATTCTGGGTCTTTAGGACTGGGATTACACAATGAACATGCACTACCCCTTCAAATTAGCGGATTCAGCTTTTCCAGCAACACCTGTTCCTGACAGGTGTATAAAATCGAGCACACAGCCATGCAATCTCCATAGACAAACATTGGCAGTGGAATAGCCCATACTGAAGAGCTCAGTGACTTTCAACATGGCATCGTCATAGGATGCCACCTTTCCAACAAGTCAGGTCGTCAAATTTCTGCCCTGCTAGAGCTGCACCAGTCAACTGTAAGTGCTGTTTTCGTGAAGTGGAAACGTCTAAGAGCAACAACAGCTCAGCCGCGAAGTGATAAGCCAAACAAGTTCACAGAACGGGACTGCCAAGTGCTGAAGAAAAATCATGTGTCCTCGGTTGCAACAATCACTACCGAGTTCCAAACTGCCTCTGGAAGCGACGTTAGCACAATAACTGTGCGTCGGGAGCTTCATGAAATGGGTTTCCATGGCTGAGCAGCCGCAGATAAGCCTAAGATCACCATTGGCAATGCCAAGCGTTTGCTGGAGTGGTGTAAAGGTCGCCACTTTTGAACTCTGGAGCAATGGAAGTCCTTTCTCTGGAGTGATGAATCACGCTTCACCATCTGGGAGTACGACAGACAAATCTGGGTTTGGTGGATGGCAGGAGAATGCTTTTTCATGGTTTTGGCTAGGCCTCTTAGCTCCAGTGAAGGGAAATCTTAACGCAACAGCATACAATTACATTCTTGATGACCTCAACCCCATCGGACACCTTTGTGATGAATTGGAACGCTGACTTGCGAGTCAGGCCTAATCGCCCAACATCAGTGCCCGACCTCACTATTGCTCAAGTGGCTGACTGGAAGTCCCCGCAGCAATGTTACAACATTTAGCCAAACGCCTTCCCAGAAGAGTGGAGGCTGCTATAGCAGAAAGGGCAGACCAACTCCATTTTAATGCCCATGATTTTGGAATGGGATGTTCGACGAGCACAAGTGTCCACAAATTTACAGAGTGGATGGAAAATGTTTTCATGTTGGACTCTTGGTATCTTGGAATCTTGGTTTCCGTGCTGTGCAGTTTTTTTCCCTCTCACCCAGGACCTAGGGAGTACCAGAGAGGGGAGCAGAGGGTTCACATCTCCCCAGCCAGTCACCCTCAATCTGGGCTGAAAGGAACCAGTAGCAGGGCAACAGTGCTTCTGGGGCAGGTCCTCTACCACCCTCATGCTTTCCATCAATTTATTATGTTTCCCCTCTCCTCCTCTTAGTTCAGGGTGGCCACTGAGTTTTTTTTCACTTCGGTGCTATTATCAAGTATGTGCGGCTGGGTAGGGTCGTGATTCGGAGGACGTATGGCTCTCGACCTTCACCTCTCCCGAGTCTGTACGGAAGTTGCAGCGATGTAACTACCAATTGGATATCACAAAAAAGGGGCCGATACGTAAAGCTTAATAAAGAGCAGTGATACTAGCAAGGCAGTGTATGTTTCTACTTTACAAACATTGGACCATGCTGTGACACAGAGCTATTTAATGCGCGCGACCGAGAGAGTGCCTTTCTTGTTCAGGTCAAATCAGTTCTGTTATACACAGACATTATTTTAACAGTGTTTTTTATCCAAATTTACCAAATATATGCATATCCTAGCTTCTGGGTCTGAATAGCAGGCAGTTTACTTTGGCCACGCTTTTCATCTGGAAGTGAAAATAGTGCCCCATACCCTATTGAAGATAAGCATGCTCCATTAAAAAAAATAGAACCTGGAACAGATATAGCCCTTTGTTAAGTCCAGACCTGCCTGCCCCTGACCAGCACAAAAACATCCTGTGGCGTACTGCATTAGCATCGAATAATCCCCGCAATATGAAACTTTTCAGGGAAGTTAGGAACCAAAATATACAGGCGGTTAGGAAAGCAAAGGCTAGCTTTTTCAAACAGAAATTTGCATCCTGTAGCACAAACTACAAAAAGTCCTGGGACACTAAAGTCGCCACCGACATATCCACGATAATTCAGAATTTCAATAAGCATTTTTCTATGGCTGGCCATGCTTTCCACCTGGCTACACCTACCCCGGTCAACAGCTCTGCACCCCACAGAAACTTTCCCAAGCCTCCCCCATTTCTCCTTCACCCAAATCCAGATAGCTGATGTTCTGAAAGAGCTGCAAAACCTGGACACGTACAAATCAGCTGGGCTAGACAAGCTGGACCTTCTCTTTCTAAAATTATCCGCCGCAATTGTTGCAAAACCTAGTACCAGCCTGTTCAACCTCTCTTTCATATCGTCTGAGATCCCCAAAGATTGGAAAGCTGCCGCGGTCATCCCCGTCTTATATATATGCCATTTAGCAGACGCTTTTATCCAAAGCGACTTACAGTCATGTGTGCATACATTCTACGTATGGGTGGTCCCGGGGATCGAACCCACTACCCTGGCGTTACAAGCGCCATGCTCTACCAACTGAGCTACAGTCTTCAAAGGGGTAGACACTCTAGACCCAAACTGTTACAGACCTATATCTATCCTACCCTGCCTTTCTAAGGGTTTCGAAAGCCAAGTTAACAAAACAGATCACCGACCATTTTGATCCCACCATACCTTCTCCGCTATGCAATCTGTTTTTTGAGCTGGTCATGGGTGCACCTCAGCCACGCTAAAGGTCCTAAGCATAACCAGCATCGATAAAAGACAAATCTGTGCAGCCGTATTCAGCGACATGGCCAAGGCTTTCGACTCTGTCAATCACCACGTTCTTATTGGCAGATTCAATAGCTTGGGTTTCTCAAATAACTGCCTCACCTGGCTCACCAACTACTCCTCAGACAGAGTTAAGTGTGTCAAATCGGAGGGCCTGTTGTCAGGACCTCTGGCAGTCTCTATGGGGGTGCCACAGGGTTCAATTCTTGGACCGACTCTCTTCTCTGTATACATCAATGATGTCGCTCTTGCTGCTGGTGATTCTCTGATCCACCTCTACGCAGATGACACCATTCTGTATACTTCTGGCCCGTCTTTGGACACTGTTAACTAACCTCGAGAAGAGCTTCAATGCCATAAAACACTCCTTCCGTGGCCTCCAACTGCTCTTAACCTCTCCCGGATCCGGGAGAATTGTCATCAACTAAACTAATTAGCATAACGCAACAGACAAAAAATCTTACAAGAAAATATTAATATTCATGAAATCACATGTGAAATATATTGAAACACAGCTTACTTAGCCTTTTGTTAATCACCCTGTCATCTCATATTTTGAAATTATGCTTTACAGCCAAAGCAAGACAAGCATTTGTGTAAGTTTATCGATAGCCTAGCATAGCATTATGTCCAGCTAGCAGCAGGAAGCTTGGTCACGAAAATCAGAAAAGCAATCAAATTAAATTGTTTACCTTTGATGAGCTTCGGATGTTTTCACTCACGAGACTCCCAGTTAGATAGCCAATGTCAATTTTGTTCCATAAAGATGAGTTTTATAGCCGAAATACCTCCTTTTGTTGTTCACGTTTTGTTCAGAAATCCAACGGAAATTGCTGTCTGGACAATGCCGAAAAAGATTACAAATTAGATACATAATATCGACAGAAATATGTCAAAAGTTTTTGTAATCAACCCTCAATGTGTTTTTCAAATATCTATTCGATAATATATCAACCGGGACAATTGGCTTTTCAGTAGGAGCGAGAAGAACAATGGCCGCCTTTGTCTATCACGCACAAATCACTCAGAGCCACCACCTGACCACTGACGCAATGTTGTCGTTCACGCTGATTTTTCAAAATAAAAGCCTGAAACTATGTCTAGTGGCTGTAGACACATTAGGGAAGCCGTAGAAAAAGGAATCTGGTTGATATCCCTTTCAATGGTCAATAGGGATGCATAGGAACGCAGAGGTTTCAAAATAAGAGCCACTTCCTGATTGGATTTTTCTCAGGCTTTCGCCTGCAATATCAGTTCTGTTATAACCACAAACAATATTTTTAGAGTTTGAGACTTTAGAGTGTTTTCTATCTTAAATGCAAGTAAACTAACTGCATGCTCTTCAACCAATTAATGCCTGCACCTGCCTGCCTGTCAAGCATCACTACTTGACTTTTCTGACCTAGAATATGTGGACAACTACAAAGACCTAGGTGTCTGTTTAGACTGTAAACTCTCCTTCCAGACTCAGATTAAGCATCTCCCATCCAAAATGTATTCTAGAATTGGCTTCCTATTTCACAACAAAACGTCCTTCACCCATGCTGCCAAACATAACCTTGTAAAACTGAATATACTACCGATCCTTGACTTCGACGATGTAATTTACAAAACAGCCTCCAACACTCTACTCAGCAAATTGGATGCAGTCTATTAAAGTGCCATCCGTTTTGTTACCAAAGCCCCATATGCTACCCACCACTGCAACCTGTATGCTCTCGTTGGCTGGCTCTCGCTACAGATTTGTTGCCAAACCCACTGGTTACAGGTCATCTATAAGTCTTTGCTAAGTAAAGCCCCGCCTTATCTCAGCTCACTGGTCACCATAGCAGCACTCACCCACCCGTAGCATGCACTCCGGCAGGTATATTTCACTGGTCGCCCCAAAGCCAATTCCTCCTTTGGCCACCTTTCCTTCCAGGTCTCTTCTGCCAATGACTGGAAGAAATTGCAAAAATCACTGAAGCTGGAGACTCATATCTCCATCACTAACTTTAAGGATCAGCTGTCAGAGCAGCTTACAGATAATTGCACCTGTACATAGCCCATCTGTAAACAGCCCACCCAACTACCTCATCCCCATATTGTTATTTATTTTTATCCTTTGCACCCTAGTATATCTACTTGCACATTCATCTTCTGCACATTATCACTCCAGTGTTTAATTGCAAAAAATGTTTTTAATCGCCAATATTGCCTTACCCCCCAAATCTACCTCATTTTCACGCACTGTATATAGACCTTTATATTGTGTTATTGACTGTATGTTTGCTTATTCCATGTGTAACTCTGTGTTGTTGTTTGTGTCACACTGCTTTGCTTTATCTTGGCCAGGTTGCATTTGTAAATGAGAACTTGTTCTCAACTGCCTACCTGGTTTGTGAAAAGCGATGACTTTATATGCCGATGTATTGCAATGTGAAATCGTATGTTTTTGTGTGTTGTACTTAGTTAATTGAAAAGTATTTTAGAGTTTTGAAACAACTGCCAGATTCTTGGGAAATTTGCACCATAGCTATTGATAACAAAATGTAACAGGGACACACATAAAAATACACCAACACATACACACGCTCAAACTCAAGCACACACATTCAGTTTAAGTTGGAAATGTACATACCTTAAGGGAACATTTTGACATTTGCCATATGGTTAGTGAGAAAGGCCACACGGCAAATGTATGGTCCCTTACTAGACGTCCGAAAATGTTTGTAAAATTCGTGGACGGCGTCGGGCCGTGCGGCAGGGCCGGATCTTCCAGGAAGTCATCAAACGAACTCTTGGACATTCGGTTGCCGTTTTATTAAAAAAAATCAAATTGTGGTCATTTTTCCGCTGCCCCGGTAAATCCCCCCACAAGAGGGTGAATGGAATCATATTGCAAATGTACAAAACATCACGAATCACGACGTGGCC
The DNA here is from genome assembly GCF_021184085.1 of Oncorhynchus gorbuscha. NCBI lineage: Eukaryota > Metazoa > Chordata > Actinopteri > Salmoniformes > Salmonidae > Oncorhynchus > Oncorhynchus gorbuscha. The sequence continues at coordinate 39,500,224 of NC_060179.1, forward strand.
TTATCTCTTAAACTGAAAATATTTTGAAGCCGAAACTTGGTGAGCATAGGTTTGGCATAATGTGCAGTTGGCCCCGAACAAGATGGCGTCTAGGCCTCAACAGTTTGAGTCATGGCCCTTTTTCTGGGATTAAAGGTCCAAAATAAAAATAGAGCATTAATTTTTCCGCTTCACGTCAAAGTAAAGGAACCTCCGGGGTCAATTAAAAAATAACCAGCCATTTATCTATCGTCATTTAAGAGAAATCGTACAATGACACATTTTTTAAACAGTTACAGATCCAGTTGCAGCGTGTTCATACGAATATTTTTAAAGTGTGCTTCGGAGCTCTGCGAGATTTCTGTGATTTTCTGAAATAACACAAACTCACTAAACCCTCCGTAAATAAGTCGGTTCTTAACATAAAGACTTAAAACTCAAAATTCTATAATTGCCTACCCCAAGGAGGAAATGGGTTCACTTTCAGCTTCCTGTGTGAACCGGAAGTGCCTTAAAATGGTGTCATATGTGTTGTTTCGAAGGGTTAAAAAGGTCAGATCTTTTCAAAACTTCATATGTGTGATTAGGCAACCCCCATGAACTGTAAGTCATGAGAGAATACCTCAGCCCTGATCTGAATTTGTTGCGAATGTACCGTCGCTACAAAGAGAAGAATACCACATCTGCAAAATTCTGGGTTTATAGGGACATTTTCAAACAGCAGAGTCTCAATTTCGGCCACCCAGGAGTGACACCTGTGGCAAATGTGACGCATTCTTCACTAAGATGTCAGCAGCAACATCTGAAGAGGAGAAGAGGAAGATTGCAGGTTCAAAGTGACACTGAGTGGGCTAAAGCCAATGCTGACTGCCATGTCATTTCTGTGGATTTACAGGGGGTGATGTACACCCCTAATCTGACCCACTCCAATGTCTACTACCAGCGGCAGCTGTCAAATTTTAACTTTTGCATCCAGGAACTTGGAAAAGAAGATCCTGCATACATGTGTGTTTGGCATGAGGGGATTGCACACAGAGGGTCCATTGAGGTGGCAAGCTGCATAATGAAGTGGGTGAAGACCAAATTCACGCCACTCACCAAACCAGAGGTGCGCAAGTTGATCATATTCAGTGACAGATGCTGTGGGCAGAATAACAACTGGCGGATGCTCAATCTGATGTCGATGCTCGTCTCTATGGGTTACTTTACCCAAGTTGAGCAGAAGTTCATGGTCGCTGGTCATTCTTTTCTTCCTTGTGATCGATCTTTTGCCACCATCGAGAAGAGGCGCAAGGTGTCAGTCCTTCATACACCTAATGATGTTTCAAAGATGATACTTGAAGCACAACCAGCAAAACCATTCAAGGTAATGAGGATGCAATGTGAAGACTTCAGGCACCTCCCAGATTCTGTCCTCAAGCGACCAGCTGGACTACAGATCACCTCAGTGAGGTAGTTAAAAGTCACAGGTATTGCACAGAGAATAGTTTACTAACATCCCATCAACATGCAACATGTTGTTCTAACAATAAAATATCCCAATGCTTGACTGTGAAAGTTGTTTATTGATGTCAGGAACTTAAAATGTTTCTGTTCTAATTTCAGTTGAGGATCCTTGGAATCTGTACACCAGACAGAGCCACAGTCTATTTGAGGGATGGAAATCATGGCTGATCTCCAAACCAAAACAAGGAGCTACACCTCAACCTCCCTGTTTTGCAAGCTACTACCCTAGAGCATATGACAGTCCTCTGCCCATCAAAAACAACAAGTACCAAGATCTGATGACCATGCTCAACTACTTGCCAGCTGCTGCACTCTCTTTTTATGAATCACTGCAGAGTGAATCATTTGTTGTTAAACCAAGCTACATAATTAACCATTTTTTTCTGTGAGTTTATGATCCCCTGAACCTGTATACTGTAGTATGTTGAATCTGTATACATTTCAGAAGACATGTCACCCCTATTGTAGGAAATTAAATGTATCGTAGGTGTTTTCTATGTGAATCAATTTGTGTATGATTTGAACCAGCACAATATATTGATTTCATTTAATTTGAAGATGTTGTTCCTAGTGTAGAAAATGTTATGTACAATGTGTTCTGTTGATAATTATTTTGTGTGTGTTCATTTTAACCTTTTGTAATCTGAATGAATTAAAAACAAATAAGTCATCACATACAGTATGTGAGTATTCATTTGATCTTGATACCCTTTTTTTATTCATTACAAAATACAGTGTCTCTCTGTCATCACATTTAGCATAATCTCTAAGCAGTTAATACTTATTTACTGCTGTCACCTCAGTGCAGAAGGACATTTCTTGCCTTTAGCATGGGTTTAATTAACGCAATTAACAACTTAATTGCTGATCATAGTGTTAAACACAAAGAGAATAGTTTTCCGAACGTTTTGTAATATTGACCTTCGGGACCTGCATAATGGACATGCATATTGGCACATCACATTGATCCATATTTGATATTTACAAGTTGTGCTTGTTTTGATTGAATTCATTTAATTGTATTCTATTTTTGTAGTTCTATGGTATGTTCACATTGAGGGCTTCATTTTAAATGAGACTAAGATTTCATGACTCAACTTTTAAGAATAGTCATCACTACTATTATTCGACCATGCTGGTCATTTATGAACATTTGAACATCTTGGCCATGTTCTGTTATAATCTCCACCCGGCACAGCCAGAAGAGGACTGGCCACCACAGATTACAATGTCATCTCTCCCCATAGGAATACATTGCCTGCTCCTCTAAAGTCAACCTGAAGCCTATGTGGGTTATGAAAGCCTTATGAATCTGTCTTCAATGACAGTCCATCAGGACACTATGAGGTCTACCTGTGTCGATTTTAAGCTTCCTGAAGCAACCGGTAGTGGTTAAAATCACCCTAAATATGTTTTTCCATGCCCAAATAGCAGTTTGTGATAAATAGTGCACTCAACCCTGTGTAAATCTGTCAGTTCTTAATGTAAACACTTACAACTCAGGATTCTGTAAAGGCATGCCACAATCAGAATGTGAGTTGACTTATAGCTTCCTGTGCCAACCAGAAGTGCCTTAAATGGTGTCAGAGGGGCTGTTTCGAAGGGTTAAAAAGGTCAGGTATTTTCAAAACTTCATATGTATGATTAGGCACCCCCATGAACTGTAAATCAGTCATTTCTCCCATAAAATTTCAAAGAAAAACTAAATCACACACACACACAGCTTGGAAGGAGGGACATATTGGGGTGCGAAGAGACAGACAGTGCCTGCAATAGTTACCTTTGTTCGAGCTAAAAAAGAACCGTCAGACCTAGAGTTCTGAAACCTGTTCTAGACCTCAGGTCGATAGTGCGTGGTGAGTTACTTGGCTCTAGAAGGTTCTCGGACCGAGAAACAGCCTCGTACATTTGCAATGACTTCAATTCATTTTGACCATTACGACCAGCTCATTCAAGGACGCCGTAGCAAGGCATGGAAAAAAAGTGGATTTTCAGCAACAATTAGGGTCTTTCTCAGGCACCAAATGACCTATCGAGCCGAAACTTGGGATTCAGGGTCACCTCACATAGTCTTACACATAATGTCATAATTGGACCCTTAGCTAGTATGTAACTACATGTTTTATGTTTTTATAATGGTTTGAGCAGAAGGCGTTGTGAATTTTTGGCCAGCTCTGAAGTATGTTGATAGTTGGCTTCTAAACAAGTTGGAAAAAGTGGGTTTGGTGTCAGTTTGCATCAGTTTGGTGTCAGAATGATATCTAATTGACTGATGGACGGTGACTTGCAGGTGACTTTTGTCCATTTGCAATATGCTTAAACAGTGAGGTACCATCACCAAAGTGACATTCTGAAATCAACCCTAACCAACGATGGAGAGGAACCAGAATCACTGCCCAGCCATTCCGAGTTCATCCGGCTCGTCAATTTCGCATTCCTGCTGGATTTTTGAGTATGCCAAATTCGTGATGGTTAAATACCCATTGAAACATATTGCAAATGCACATGCATTTGAAATATGATTCAACAGTGAAAAAAACATCACCAAATGGACATGATGAAATCAACACAACGAGCGATGGAAAGGAACAACTGTCACTGCCCGGCCATCCTCTGTTCATCAGGCCAGTCAATTTTGCAGGATTTTTGAGCATGTCAAATTTGTGATGGTACACAAATTAGTGATGGTACATGGCAAATGGACATAACATCCTGATTTGGCATTTTCAAATCTTTTATATTGCATTTGAACATGTGTTATGGCATTTGGCCAAAAAAAGTGACTTTTGACTTGCTATGAAATCATATTGCAAATGGACAAAACATATGCCTTATGCACAAGTACAAAAAAATACAATTATGATAATAAAAGTTGACAAGTATATTCATACAGTCTTACACATGATTAATTTACAAAAAAATCTCTTCAAGGGGGTGATAAGTTTTTGAAAAAAGTTCACATTTTCGACAAAACATATGCCTTATGCACAAGTTTAAAAAATTAACAAATGATGATAATAAAATATGACTAAAGTATGTTGATACAGTCCTTATACATGTGTAATTGACACAAAATTCGAAAGAATTTCGAAAAATGGTACAGAAAGCACTTTTTTAAGGGTGTGTGAAGTTTTCAAAATGATTGCTATTTCTGATTTTTTGACTTTTGACTTCCTATGAAATCATATTGCAAATGGACAAAACATTTGCCTTATGCACAAGTATAAATAAAAAATAAAAAATAAAAATGATGGTAATAAAATTGGACAAAAGTATATTCATACAGTTTTTACATATGTGTAATTGACAAAAGAATCGAAAGAATTTCGAAAAGCGGTCCAGAAAGCACTTTTTTAAGGGTGTGTGAAGTTTTCAAAATGTTTGCTATTTTTGACTTTTGACTTCCTGTGAAATCATATTGCAAATGGACAAAACATATGCCTTATCACAAGTATAAATAAAACATTAAATAAAATGATGACAATAAAATTGGACAAAGTATATTCATACAGATTTATGTATGTGTAATTGACAAAAAAAATCAAAAAACTTTCAAAAAACGGTCCAGAAAGCACTTTAACTTCTTGCGGCGACCCATCCCGGATCCGGTATCATGACTACGGCTCAAGCTCATTACCATAACGCAAAATGAAAAATAATATTTTTAGAAATATTTAACCTCCACACATTAACAAGTCCAATAGCTCAAACGAAAGATAAACACCTTGTTCATCTACCCAGCAAGTCAGATTTCTAAAATGTTTTACGGCAAAAACATAGCACATATTTATATTAGACCACCACCGAAACAAAAGACGAGAGGCAGCCATTTTGTCCCAGAAAATATAAAATTATAAAAGCAGGATTAAAAAATAAATAATTCACTAACCTTTTGAAAATCTTCATCAGATGACAGTAATAGTACATGTTACACAATACATTTTATTATTTTCAATAATATGCCATTTATATCCATAAATCTCTGTTTACAATGACGACATTTCAAAAAATGCTACTCAAATGTCCGGAGAAATGATGATAGCTCCGACAGATAACGTCAGATATCAAGCAATAAACATGACTAAATATACATGTTCTACATATAGTTACAAAGATACACTTCTTCTTAATGCAACCGCTGTATTACATTTATTTTTAACGTTACAGAATTTGTTCACTGGCTATACAATGAGACGGCGCTCAGATATTAGCAGTATGTCTCCTCTACGTTTGGAGTCCACAGAAACCCAAAATAACCACATAAATATTCCCTTACCTTTGATGTTCTTCGATCAGAAGACGTAGAAGGAGTCATACTTACCCAATACATCGTTTGGTTTCACGTTGTGTGTCTCTGTATTAGCATATGCTAACAGCTTCAGCTGAAATGCACCCAAAATGACTTCTGGTCCCGCACTCTTGCGCATCAAAACTTCAAATGTACATATTATATGTCGACTAAACTGGTCAAACTATGTGCAGAATCGAGCTTTATGATGTTTTTAACATGTAAAACAATGATCAGCGCGAACAGACAAACCGCCTTCAATTGGTGTTTCTTGGAAAAGACGGTGCCCCAAATCGGCCGCGCGCAATAGAGTGCATGTAATTGAAAGTGACCCGAACATTTTCGCCTGCCAAACGACGAGGGCTCGCGGGATTCTCACAATGAATGCGCCATTTGAAAGCAGGCATCGCGCTGAACACATACATACTGTTCCCAGATCGGTAGCTGCCTGGGAAGGGTGGGGGCGATAACGTCAAAGTTGACCCAACTTTTCTCTTGACAAGAGAGAGTTTGGGAGAAAGGCTGCCCTGAGAGTGCTGCTTTACATGCAGACATAATTTAAACGGTTTTAGAAACTTTAGAGTGTTTTCTATTCAATAATTATTATATGCATATATTAGCAATTTTGGGGAAAAATATTTTCAGTTTACTATGGGCACGCACTTCCTCCAAAGGGGGCAGTAATTGAGTCCTAGTCTTAAGGGGTGATACGTTTTTGTAAAATAATTAAGGTTTTCAAAATGTTGCTTTTGGATGTTGACTTGTGTTACATATGCAATATGAAAAACCACGGTGGAGCGCACTCGCCACCTGTTGGATTTTTAAAGTGTTACACCTGGCACTTGCCATATGGCATTTGCATTCAACTTTGAACGAAACGACGCCGAATTGAGTGGTATTGGACACCGTGTATATGGTTTGTCCAGTGCTAATGACTTCCCATTAATTTTTGTACATTTCAGGGGGGTGTTCCCTTACAAATCTAAAACTCTCAAATAGAAAACCAAAGAAAATGAACAATGACTTGGTTTGGTTTGATGAAGAATGCAAAAATCTAAGAAAGAAATTGAGAAACCTGTCCAACCTAAAACGTAGAGACCCGGAAAACCTGAGTCTACGCCTTCACTATGGTGAATCACCAAAACAATACAGAAATACACTACGGAAAAAGAAGGAACAGCACGTCAGAAATCAGCTCAATGTAATTGAAGGATACATAGACTCTAACCACTTCTGTGAAAATTGGAAAATACTAAACATACAACAACACAAAGAATTATCTATCCAAAATGGAGATGTATGGGTAAACCACTTCTCCAATCTTTTTGGCTCTATAACAAAGTATAAAGAGCAAAATCATATACATGATCAAATATTAATGACTACCAGAATCCACTGGATTCTCCTATTACTGTCAGGACCCGGTTACGAACCCAGGTCTCCAGAGTGAGAAACAGTCACTTAACCAACTGAGCCACGAATAGTCGGCAGAACCCAGAAGATGAGGCAGACACAGCAGTACTTGAGACGGTGTATTTAATGAAGTAAAAAGTGAAGTCCTTCAGGAAAACATGTAACTCCACAACCTCAAAAGGAATTCCACAAGAACAAATGTAATCCTCCAAGACAAAAAGGTAAATCCACAAGGTGGTAGGTATAGCATAAAAAGCCTCGAAAGATACTCAAAAATAAATAAACAAGAACAAAAAACAGAATTCCACAAGAGAGTCCACCGGGATCAACAAGAGTTCACAGAATACTAGGGCTGGGTGCTAACATACAAACACAGAGCAAAGAACTGAGGAAAACAAAGGGTTTAAATACAATCAGGGGAAACGAGGCACAGGTGCAAATAATAATGGGGATCAAGGGAAAACAAAAGGTCAAAAAGCACAATGGGGGCATCTAGTGACCAAAAACCGGAGCAACCCTGGCCAAATCCTGACAATTACATTGAAAGAGTTACAGGACAAAATAAAAACCCTCCAACCCAAAAAGGCCTGTGGTGTTGATGGTATCCTCAATGAAGTGATCAAATATACAGACAACAAATTCTAATTGGCTATACTAAAACTCTTTAACATCATCCTTAGCTCTGGCATCTTCCCCAATATTTGGGACCAAGGAATGATCCACAAAAGTGGAGACAAATTTGACCCCAATAACTACCGTGGACTATGCATCAACAGTAACCTTGGGAGAATGCTCTGCATTATCATTAACAGCAGACTCAAACATTTCCTCAACGAAAACAATGTACTGAGCAAATGTCAAATTGGCTTTTTACCAAATTACCGTACAACAGACCATGTATTCACCCTGCACACCCTAATTGACAACCAAACAAACCAAAACAAAGGCAAAGTCTTCTCATGCTTTGTTGATTTCAAAAAAGCCTTCGACTCAATTTGGCATGATGGTCTGCTATACAAACTGATGGAAAGTGGTGTTGGGGGTGAAACATACGACATTATAAAATCCATGTACACAAAAAAAACACACATTTCTTCACACATGGTCGTGGCGTGAGACAGAGATGCAGCTTAAGCCCCACCCTTTTCAACATATATATCAACGAATTGGCGCAGGCACTAGAAAAGTCTGCAGCACCCGGCCTCACCCTACTAGAATCCGAAGTCAAATGTCTGCTGTTTGCTGATAATCTGGTGCTTCTGTCACCAACCAAGGAGGGCCTACAGCAGCACCTAGATCTTCTGCACAGATTCTGTCAGACCTGGGCCATGACAATAAATCTCAGTAAGACCAAAATAATGGTGTTCCAAATTCCATCTATACACTGTTGCCCTAGAGCAGACAAAAAACTATACATACCTTGGCCTAAACATCAGCGCCACAGGTAAATTCCACAAAGCTGTGAACGATCTGAGAGACAAGGCAAGAAGGGCATTCTATGCCATCAAAAGGAACATAAATTTCAACATACCAATTAGGATTTGGCTAAAATTACTTAAATCAGTCATAGAGCCCATTGCCATTTATGGTCACACCACCCAAGACTTCACAAAATGGGACAAACACCAAATTGAGACTCTTCACGCAGAATTCTGCAAAAATATCCTCCGTGTACAACGTAGAACACCAAATAATGCATGCAGAGCAGAATTAGGTCGATACCCACTAATGATCAAAATCCAGAAAAGAGCTGTTAAATTCTATAACCACCTAAAATGAAGCGATCCCCAAACCTTCCATAACAAAGCCATCACCTACAGAGAGATGAACCTGGAGAAGAGTCCCCTAAGCAAGCTGGTCCTGGGGCTCTGTTCACAAACACACCCTAAAGAGCCCCAGGACAGCAGCACAATTGGACCCAACCAAATCATGAGAAAACAAAAAGATAATTACTTGACACATTGGAAAGAATTAACAAAAAAACAGAGCAAACTAGAATGCTATTTGGCCCTAAACAGAGTACACAGTGGCAGAATACCTGACCACTGTGACTGACCCAAAATTAAGGAAAGCTTTGACTATGTACAGACTCAGTGAGCATAGCCTTGCTATTGAGAAAGGCCGCCGTAGGCAGACATGGCTCTCAAGAGAAGACAGGCTTTGTGCTCACTGCCCACAAAATGAGGTGGAAACTGAGCTGCACTTCCTAACCTCCTGCCCAATGTATGACCATATTAGAGATACATATTTCCCACAGATTACACAGATCCACAAAGAATTTGAAAACAAATCTAATTTTGATAAACTCCCATATCTACTGGGTGAAATTCCACAGTGTGCCATCACAGCAGCACGATTTGTGACATGTTGCCACGAGAAAAGGGCAACCAGTGAAGAACAAACACCATTGTAAATACAACCCATATTTATGCTTATTTATTTTCCCTTGTGTACTTTAACCATTTGTACATTGTTAAAACACTGTATATATATAATATGACATTTGTAATGGTCCTTCTGTAGCTCAGTTGGTAGAGCATGGTGCTTGTAACGCCAGGGTAGTGGGTTTGATCCCCGGGACCACCCATACGTAGAATTTATGCACACATGACTGTAAGTCGCTTTGGATAAAAGCGTCTGCTAAATGGCATATATTATTATATTATTTATTGTTTTGAAACTTCTGTATGTGTAATGTTTACTGTTAATTTTAATTGTTTATTTCACTTTTGTATATTATCTACCTCACTTTCTTTGGCAATGTTAACACATGTTTCCCATGCCAATAAAGCCCCTTGAATTGAATTGAGAGAGAGATAGAGAGAGAGAGAGAAACACAAAGAGATAGAGAGAGAGACACACAGAGAGAGACACAGAGACACAGAGAGAGACAGAGAGAGACACAGAGAGACACAGAGAGAGAGAGAGAGACACACAGAGACACAGAGAGACACAGAGAAAGAGAGAGAGACAGAGAGACACAGAGAGAGACAGAGACACAGAGAGAGAGACACACACAGAGAGAGAGAGAGAGAGAGAGAGAGAGAGAGAGAGAGACATACAGAGAGAGAGAGACACAGAGAGAGAAAGACACAGAGAGAGAGAGAGAGAGAGAGAGAGAGAGAGAGAGAGAGAGAGAGAGAGAGAGAGAGAGAGAGAGAGAGAGAGAGAGACAGATTTCACAGATTTACCCCTACCACTACCTATTTCTAATTTTATTTTCAAAATAATTGTTCCACCTCAATTCCACTAAAACAGCTCAAATTAATGACAGCAATCTGGTTCTTATTTAGAGGCCTAAATATCGAAAGACAAAAATAAGGTTTGAGGCTCTTCTGTTGTTAATGAGAGAGCAAAATAAATAATGAGAACGCTAGCTGCTGCCTGCCTGCTCCCACTGAGTGAGCAGCTAACCATTTCCATGTGTCAGTGTGTCTCTGCTCGGAGGTTTTTCCTCTCTGATTTTTCTGTCCACGTCTTGCTGACTCTCCGTCGCTAAATAGACTATAAAGCACAAGCATGTAAGAGGGAGTGACTTTACAAGGTACAAGCGTCTGGCTAGGCCAATCAACAACCAGAATCTCTGTCTACTTCCTTTTCCTCTCTGACTGGCTGCTCGGGGTTCCACAGATGTTCCTCCTTTAATTTTTTTTCTTCACCATTAGGTTAATAGTTGTTTATGGCTATGAAATGCAGGAATGTATGGGGGAAGGTGGCTTGGGGAAGGAGTTAACTCAGTAGAGAGTTTAGAATGGGAGAGGGTTGATGGATAGGGTGGGTTGGGGGTGGGTGCTTGAGGATGGATGGGCAATGGATTGTGGGGGACGGGGTGATGAAGGGAGAAGTTGAGCATTTGACATTTGGGCAACAGTAGGTGGAGCAACTAGTATGAGACAGTCACGTTTATGTTTCTACTAGGGAATGAAGACAGGGTCCACACACATACTCAATCACACATGCGTAGACCTTAAAAACACACCGAGAGATGCAGACACAAATGTGTGTGCATGCACAAACACACATATATGCTCAGTGCCAGAATGTCTTGCCAATAGATCGAAAATAGTCCCACATTCATTATCGAAGACAGAAGCCTGGGAAGTAGTGACTGATGTGGTCACTGGAACATACTGTAAAGAATACCAGACCACTTCAGTTGTCCCCATGGGAGAACAGTTTTTGGTTCCAGGTAGAACCCTCTTTGGGAAGTGCTCTACATGGAACCCAAAAGGGTTCTACAAGGAACCAAAATGGTTCTACCCGAAACCAAAAATGGTTCTTCAAAGGGTTCTCCTATGGGGACAGCCGAAGAACCCTTTTAGGTTCTAGATTGCACATTTTTTTCTAAGAGTGTAGTACGATTAACATTGTTGCTTCATACTACCCTGGTTCCTACCCAACAGACAAAACAACAGGATTTGAGTCTCAAATCGCACCCTATTCTCTATGTTGTGCACTACTTTTGACCAAAGCCATAAATAGGAAATAGGGTGTCATTTGGAATGCAACCAGGGTCTGAAAGACCACAAATTGCATCAAGCATTTATAACAGAAGAGCCTCAAACATCGAAACAGATGAATCAGCATACAACACAGTGGTCTACCATACACACACAGCAACACACACACACACTTTGTCTTTACTGGAGGCCAGCATTGAAAGATACTTAATTGCTGGACCCCTGAGTATCATACAGGTCAGACCCCCTCTCTGGGTTAGGTACACCCCCCTTAGGGTGGGGTCTAGTGGGGCTGAATAAGAGCTAGGTGTCCCTGAGAGAGGGCCACAGTGGAGGGGACCGTGGCTAGCTATCACTAATGATGTTAACACAAACCTTCTGTTCAAGCCAAATAAAACCTGCCCCTTGTTAACACCAAAATGAAAGATGCTTTTCTATAGGTGCTCTCTTGTGCTGATCTCTGGAACGTGTCTGGGCGGTGTGTGTGTGTGTGTGTTTGTGAGATGAAAGGGAAGAAAACACACAGGTCACCAAGACGCCAATATATAACCAGCATGAGAACAGCTGAAAACAGCCCACAACAACACAAAAATCCTGCAGATGAAACCTTTCAAACATCACATCATATCCAGAACACTCTACAATTCGGTACCATTCCTCTGCAATTTGAAAATTGTCACACTAACATATACAGTGGGGCAAAAAAGTATTTAGTCAGCCATCAATTGTGCAAGTTCTCCCACTTAAAAAGATGAGAGAGGCCTGTAATGTTCATCATAGGTACACTTCAACTATGACAGACAAAATTAGGGGGAAAAATCCAGAAAATCACATCGTAGGATTTTTTATGAATTTATTTGCAAATTATGGTGGAAAATGAGTATTTGGTCAATAACAAAAGTTTATCTCAATACTTTGTTATATAGCCTTTGTTGGCAATGACAGAGGTCAAACGTTTTCTGTAAGTCTTCACAAGGTTTTCACACACGGTTGCTGATATTTTGGCCCATTCCTCCATGCAGATCTCCTCTAGAGCAGTGATGTTTTGGGGCTGTTGCTGGGCAACACGGACTTTCAACTCACTCCAAAGATTTTCTATGGGGTTGAAATCTGGAGACTGGCTAAGCCACTCCAGGATCTTGAAATGCTTCTTACGAAGCCACTCCTTCATTGCCCGGGGGGTGTGTTTGGGATCATTGTCATGCTGAAAGACCCAGCCACGTTTCATCTTAAATGCGGGGCGGCAGCGTAGCCTAGTGGTTAAAGCATTGGATTAGTGACCGAAAGGTTGCAAGTTCAAATCCCTGAGCTGACAAGGTACAGAATCTCTCGTTCTGCCCCTGAACAGGCAGTTAACCCACTGTTCCACTAGGCTGTTATTGAAAGCTGTTCCACTAGGCTGTCATTGAAAATAAGAATTTGTTCTTAACTGACTTGCCTAGTTAAATAAAGGTTAAATAAAATGCCCTTGCTGATGGAAGGAGGTTTTCACACAAAATCTCACGATACATGGCCCCATTCATTCTTTCCTTTACACGGATCAGTCGTCCTGGTCCCTTTGCAGAAAAACAGCCCTATGCTTCACAGTAGGTATGATGTTCTTTGGATGCAACTCTTCTTTGTCCTCCAAACACAACGAGTTGAGTTTTTACCCAAAAGTTATATTTTGGTTTCATCTGACCATATGACATTCTCCCAATCCTCTTCTGGATCATACAAATGCTCTCCAGCAAACTTCAGACGGGCCTGGACATGTACTGGCTTAAGCAGGGGGACACATCTGGCACTGCAGGATTTGAGTCTCTAGCGGCGTAGTGTGTTACTGATGGTAGGCTTTGTACTTTGGTCCCAGCTCTCTGCAGGTCATTCACTAGGTCCCCCCCGTATGGTTCTGAGATTTTTGCTCACCGTTCTTGTGATCATTTTGACCCCACGGGGTGAGATCTTGCGTGGAGCCCCAGATTGAGGGAGATTATCAGTGGTCTTGTATGTCTTCCATTTCCTAATAATTGCTCCCACAGTTGATTTATTCAAACCAAGCTGCTTACCTAATGCAGATTCAGTCTTCCCAGCCTGGTGCAGGTCTACAATTTTGTTTCTGGTGTCCTTTGACAGCGCTTTGGTCTTTGGCCATAGTGGAGTTTGGAGTGTGACTGTTTGAGGTTGTGGACAGGTGTCTTCTATACTGATAACAAGTTCAAACAGGTGCCATTAATACAGGTAACGAGTGGAGGACAGAGGAGCCTCTTAAAGAAGAAGTTACAGGTCTGTGAGAGCCAGAAATCATGCTTGTTTGTAGGTGACCAAATACTTATTTTCCACCATAATTTGCAAATAAATTCATTAAAAATCCTACAATGTGATTTTCTGGATTTTTTTTTCTTCTAATTTTGTCTGTCATTGTTGAAGTGTACCTATGATGGAAATTTCAGGCCTCTCATCTTTTTAAGTGGGAGAACTTGCACAATTGGTGGCTGACTAAATACTTTTTTGCCCAACTGTATATAGGTCCTTTTAATTTTGTCAGGCTTGCCATTCCATATAAAACTTATTTTTTGTTCATATAATTTAAAAAGCTGGTCACTAGGTGTAGGCAAAACCATAAGCAAATAGGTCAACTGTGATGACTAAAGAGTTAATCAGGGTGATTTTTTTTCTTTCAGGATTTGTATACCGAGTATGTCCACATCCCCGTCAGACCATTTTATTGGTAAACTACACAGTAATGTAAAAGTTTTTTTAGTGAGCCAATACGTAATTATAGTACACCTATCATAATTTACTTTTAAATCAGAGGTTAGCAAAAGTATCTAGATCCTCTATGAGGCTGTGGAGGGATTCTAATTGTGGTTTTAAAAGAAAACATGAATCATCAACGTACAATGACTCTTTTGTTTTAGTGGACAACCTTGTTGACAACAACTGTCTCCTCTGGACAGTTTAAAACTTTCTGAGATGTAGCCATTATAACCCATTTTTTAAGAGATTCTCCAAAATTGAAATATTCTAGGAATTTATATATAAACAGTACTTTATCAAAAGCCTTTTCAAAATCAGCAATGTAAACCAGGCCTATTTCATGATGTTCTATTGTTTCCAGTACTTGTCTTATATTATCTCCTATGTATCTTCCATGTAAAACAAACTGTCTGATGAGGAATAATATCTGACAATTCCTTTTTAATTCTATGCGCCAAGCATTTAGCTCAAATTTTTGCATCACAACACTGAAGTGTAAGAGGCCTCCATTTTTTTTAATGGACTTGGATCCTGTTTCAGTAATAATGAAATCAGACCTTGTTGTGTGTCTGATAATCTACCATTTATATAGGAGTGGTAAAACATGCTAGTCATGGTCTTCTGAGTATGTCAAAAAAAGGTTGGTATACTTCCAATGGCATGCATCCAGTCCTGTAGTTTTCCCCAGCCTTAAAGGCTGGGGAAAACATCAAGAAGTTCATCCTCTGTAATTTGGCCTTCACAGGAGTCTTTCTGTAGAGATGTTAATTTGACATTATTAAAACATCCATAAAATGAGCTTCGGTTAGTGGAGATGGAGGAGACTGAAACAAAAACATATATTCTTAAAGTACTTTACTTCCTCTTTCAAAATATCATGCGTGACTCCATTCCATTTTTAACTAGTTTCAGTACATTTGTTTCGGTAGCATTTCTATGTTGAAGAATGAAAAAGAATTTGGTGCATTTTACCCCATATTCCATCCAGTTCGCTTTATTTTTTATAATATCTGACACGGGATCTTTCTTGAATAAGTTCCTCCATTTATTTTTGTTCTTCCTCTAACTTATTATGTGCCTCTATGGTACAGTTTTTGCCATCTGACTGTACTGTTAGTCCTTCCATTTCCTTTGCATGGCCTCTAAAGGCACATTTAAAATTGTCCCATACAGTAAGGGGATCTGCTGTACCTATGGTATGTCGGAAAATGTCCGTTATAAATTCTTCTGTCCAAGTTCTAAACAATTTATCATCTAGTAGGCTTTGATTACATTTTCAATATCCTCGCCCATGTGGAAATTCTGTAAGAGTAATATATATGCAAATAATGTGATGATCTGACCGCATTCTGACCCCGATCAACACTTTTTAAACCTTTGGTGCCAGAGAGAACGACTTAAGTGATCAAGACAACTAGCTTGATTAAACTTCCGCCATGTATCTCTCACTAGGTCAGGGTATTTAAGCCTCCATATATCCCCTAATTCCAATATATTCATGATTTCTTTAAGTGCCTGAGGGTGATAGTTTGTAGTGTGATTTCCTTTACGGTCCATAGAGGTATTTAAAACCATATTAAAATCCTCCACCATAATATTAGTCTAGTGTTGTTTTTAGAGTTGATAAATTCTTATATATATTTTCAAAGAAGCTTGGATCATCATTATTTGGACCGTATAGATTAATAAGCAATATCTGTTTATTGTCCAATAACATATTTAAAAGTACTGTTAATTAATATCATCACCCCTTTTGAATTTCTTTGCACATGGGAGAAATATATTTCCCAAGGTCCTTTTTCCACAAAACTTCATCTAAAATTGTTGAATGAGTTTCCTGTAAACAATATATATTCCTTCTCTTTTAGCCAGGTAAATACTGATAATATTTTCTTATTATCTGCTCAGCCATTACACTTATACCTGGCTATACTTATTTCACCACAAGTTCCAAATCCATTTATCAAAATACATTTGAGTTTGTAAAAATACCATTAAAAAGTAACTGTACCATGTTAGCTGTACCATGATATTTGCATTGCTACCAAGTAAACCTCAAATTGGTCCCCACTATTCTACCTGCTAAAGGACCTCCACATGCCGAGAAGGTTGTCATCGCAATGCCCGGCAGACCACCCCAGACCCCCTGGATCCTATAGCCCCGGAGAGACCAGGATCCATCATTCGAAAAGAGCACACAGTGCCGCCCACAGAACAGAAGCAGATCAACCGCCAAATGCATTTCCATCGCCCTCACCTCGATTTGGATTATATATAGACTTAAAAATTTAAAAAAATATTTTAAAACCATATATATTTATCTTATTTTTCCATAATTAGCTATTAATATTTGTAGTAGTATTGGCAATTTATGCAAAGCATTTTTACCTCTCACAAGTTTCGCCATTACCAAAATGACATTATGGCTAGCAATTATTATATTAGCAATCAATAATTATGAATCATCCTATATTGTGTCTAACATCTTTTATTCCCTCGCAACAGTTGTTGGATACACACACTCAACCCCTTCCCCCACAACAACCATAGACTCACATTCTCAACAGTTGTTGGATACACACACTCAACCCCTTTCCCCCACAACAACCATAGACTCACATCCTCAACAGTTGTTGGATACACACACTCAACCCCTTTCCCCCACAACAACCATAGACTCACATTCTCAACAGTTGTTGGATACACACACTCAACCCCTTTCCCCCACAACAACCATAGACTCACATTCTCAACAGTTGTTGGATACACACACTCAACCCCTTTCCCCCACAACAACCATAGACTCACATCCTCAACAGTTGTTGGATACACACACTAGACCCCTTTCCCCCAAATCAACCATAGACTCACATTCTCAACAGTTGTTGGATACACACACTCAACCCCTTTCCCCCACAACAACCATAGACTCACATTCTCAACAGTTGTTGGATACACACACTCAACCCCTTTCCCACACAACAACCATAGACTCACATTCTCAACAGTTGTTGGATACACACACTCAACCCCTTTCCCCCACAACAACCATAGACTCACATTCTCAACAGTTGTTGGATACACACACTCAACCCCTTTCCCACACAACAACCATAGACTCACATCCTCAACAGTTGTTGGATACACACACTCAACCCCTTTCCCCTACAACAACCATAGACTCACATTCTCAACAGTTGTTGGATACACACACTCAACTCCTTTCCCCCACAACAACCATAGACTCACATTGTCAACAGTTGTTGGATACACACACTCAACCCCTTTCCCCCACAACAACCATAGACTCACATCCTCAACAGTTGTTGGATACACACACTCAACCCCTTTCCCCCACAACAACCATAGACTCACATTGTCAACAGTTGCACCATCCCAGAGCCCAACTCAAGAAAGGTCTTGATTTACAAATGCATATACAGTTGCAGCTATATGAGAAGGCCTGCAAGACTGTGCAAAGAATGGGCAGAAATGGGGAGATTTTATTAACCATCGTCTACTAGGACGTGACAGAGGTCAGATATACCCCCTTCGCCTGAAACACCCACAACATGGTCCCAACATTGAGACATCACAACCCCTGCTCACAGCAATACATTGGTTCTGGGATTTGCAACCATTTCCCAAACACTAAAAAACACACAGCACAACATCCATCCACACATACTGTGCCTTCTTTTTACTGAGTTTTACTGAGTCCACCATGTTGAATTAGCGCTTTTGTGTTCTAATTAGTTATATTTGAAGATAGATAGAAAAGCTATATTTTTGTTGTATTATTACGATCCATAACTTGGCTAGAATTGTGTGTTTCCTTATTTGCCTGCTCTATAAGAACTTTGTAATATTTAAAATAGCCATGGAGTAGTCTTTGTGTCTCTGAACAACTGGTTATCAGTCTACGGTTTATTGACGATGAGAGCTACGCGTTACACTTTCAATCTATTTTCATTGAAAATTGGATACAGAACTTTACGCTGTTCTGTAATGTTCTTCGGGAACTGGTCATTCATGTCAATTCTCGTGCCAGCAAGTATTTTACACAGGCTTTTAACCATTATTTTATCTTTAAAGAAAGCAAATTTGGCGATGATTGGGTGTTCATACCTCTGCCCTCTGTCTGAAGCAGTTTACACGTTCGAGGTGGATGTTTTCGATAGCTTCGTGTGGAATCAGAAGCGCTGTAAGGAGGAACTCTCTAACTACAGATTCAGGAACTTCTCCTTCTTTCTCTTGGATACCTGTAAGTACCAGATTCTCTCTCATGGATCTAGTCTGTATGTCCAGTAAGGCTTCTCTCATAATGGTGTTCTCCTTTGTAAGTTCATTAACTTCGGTTTCAATCTTATTGACTGTCCCTTTCAGCATGTTTGTCTCTTTCTCCAATGTCGCAGCTTTTTCGGCACTCAACGAGGCTTGCCTTCAACTCTTTTATATCCTTACTGACTAATTCAAGTATACCCAGTTTGTCATTTATTGATTTTAACAGATCAGTTTCGACCTTTACCATTCCCAGAGGTGAAAATGTAAAATCATCTGTGTCTAGAAGAGTCACGTTTTGAAATTCGGTTCCCTTGTCTTACTCTCCATCATGTTTGGGTGTTGTTGTTTTTGTAATATTTGTTGATAAATTTCTCTAGTCTTATGATTTGTTTTGTGTTGTTATCCAGATTGAAGGTTGTTACCCA
The DNA here is from genome assembly GCF_021184085.1 of Oncorhynchus gorbuscha. Taxonomy (NCBI): domain Eukaryota; kingdom Metazoa; phylum Chordata; class Actinopteri; order Salmoniformes; family Salmonidae; genus Oncorhynchus; species Oncorhynchus gorbuscha. The sequence continues at coordinate 39,519,318 of NC_060179.1, forward strand.
CCAGATTGTGCAGTGCTAATATTTAGTCTAACTTACCGATATTGAATATTACATTTTTATCTTGGGGTGGTCTATATAGCATTGTTCAAGCCGCCATCTTGCCACTTCCGTTGCTCACTGCCCATGAGCCTCTAACTGGACTCTAATGCAAACACTCTCTCTTTATCCTATGTAAGATTTATCTCCTTGTAAATGAAACAAAATGTGTTCATGCACTTTAAAGGGGAGGTAATAGGGAATAGGGTGCCATTTGGGACGCATACCCCTTCTCTTTGTGTTCCCAAGGATTCCAAGCCCACAATTAGTTTGTTACCTTTCCTTTGAGGGTAACATCATTCCTGAAGGGGGAAAAGAACCCAGAAGAATTTTGGGGGAGGACTTGGCTGCTCCCTTGTCGGAGAGGTTGTGGGGTGTATGTGGGGTGAGAAAGTGACACAGTCCCACATAGGGTGTGTTAGGTTGGGTATGAGTGTATGCGTGTGAGGTTACCAATACTGGGGTGTTGTTGGGTGTGGGTTGTGGGGGGTAAGAGGTGGTGACTTGCTCTGGTATTAACAAACCCAGGGTAATGGTCCCTACGTGGATTGTGTGAAACCCTTTAACACTAACATAAAACTGTTATCCAAAATAAAATAAAACATCTCCTGAATGACATACCATTTATTCTGTATCTATAATGGAATGTGACCATTTGTACGCTCTTTCTGTCACTTGCATATGGGCGAAGGCTTGTTTTACTCACAGCATTGTCAGATATCCTCTCCCTCTCCTCTAATCAGCAGTACAGCTGTGTTAAGCTAAGGAGGAATGAAAGTCATCTGGAGCCCTGTATGGCCTCTGGCTGTGTGTTTACTTTGACATCTGTGCCCGCTTTGGCTTTGCCATCCTGTGTCACACTCCACTCCCATATACTCCCATAGCCCAGACTCTTTGATTTGCCACATGAGACCCTGCCTCCTGCTGGGTTGGACTCATTAGTGTGTCTCTGCAACCATCATCACTATGAAGACATTCTAGTTCCACCTGCTGTAGGCTTACCCTCTCTGACTGCACCCACAACATGGAAGAGAACTTGATAGACAGCAATGACTTTGATCCTTATCTAAGCATGCATCTACAAACTTTCTCAAATTGTTTTGGGGAGTTGTGAGTGTGAAACTAAAGAGGAAAAATATAAACTGTTCATACATACTTTCATAGTTTTCATACAGTACAGCCTACCATTTCTATTTTATATTAATACCTTTGCTTTTTCAATCTGGTCACTAACAGCATTGCAACAACTTACAATGGTACAGCATTGCAACAACTTCTTGTTATAAAAACATCTAATAGGTGCAACAGAGGCAACTTTTTGGTTATCTTGATCGTTGGCCACTCGTCATCGTTGGCCACTCGTCATCGTTGGCCACTCGTCATCGTTGGCCACTCGTCATCGTTGGCCACTCGTCATCGTTGGCCACTCGTCATCGTTGGCCACTCGTCATCGTTGGCCACTCGTCATCGTTGGCCACTCGTCATCGTTGGCCACTCGTCATCGTTGGCCACTCGTCATCGTTGGCCACTCGTCATCGTTGGCCTTCAAAGGCGGGCACACATATCCAGATTAATGACCAGAAAGTGCTTGTTTAATTTTCCCTGCCAAAAACAGAGTCCCCTACCTATATTAATATTATCCATATAAAGTACCGTTTAGCAATATGCTACAGACCAGTATTTGCCACGCCCATTTTTATATTTCAGATAGGGTGGGTTATAATTACATAACTCAGTGGTGGTATTTCAAATGTCTAAAGATAGGTTGTACGATGTTACAGCTTCAATACAAATGGGATGAAGATGTAACATATTCTGACAAGATAATTACAGTTGAAGTCGGAAGTTTACATACACTTAGGTTGGAGTCATTGAAACATTTTTCAAACACTCCACAAATATCTTGTTATTAACCAACTATAGTTTTGGCAAGTCGGTTAGGACATCTTACCTTGTGCATGACACAAGTCATTTTCCAACAATTGTTTGCAGACTGTATCACAATTCCAATGGGTCAGAAGTTTACATACACTAAGTTGACTGTGCCTTTAAACAGCTTGGAAAATTCCAGAAAAAAATGTCATGGCTTTAGAAGTTTCTGATAGCCTAATTGACATCATTTGAGTCAATTGGAGGTGTACCTGTGGATGTATTTCAAGGCCTACCTTCAAACTCAGTGCCTCTTTGCTTGACATCATGAGAAAACCAAAAGAAATCAGCCAAGACCAAAAACAGTGGTAGACCTCCACAAGTCTGGTTTATCCTTGGGAGTCATTTCCAAACACCTGAAGGTACCATGTTCATAGCACGCAAGTATAAACACCATGGGACTAGCAAGCTGTCATACCTGTCACGGCTGTTGAAAGGAGAGGACCAAGGTGCAACGTGGTGTGCGTACATTTTCCTTTTATTAATCAAAATGACGCCGAACAAAAACAAATAACACTACAAAAACAAACCGTGAAGCTCAAAGACTATGTGCCCTAAACAAAGTCAACTTCCAACAAACACAGGTGGGAAAAAGGGTATCAAAGGTTTCCCAATTAGAGACAACGATAGACAGCTGTCCTTGATTGAGAACCATAAAACATAGACATGGAAAACATAGAAATAGAAAATCATAGAAACAGAAAACATAGAATTCCCACCCCAACTCACGCCCTGACCAAACCATAGAGACATAAAAAGGATCTGTAAGGTCAGAGTGTGACAATACCGTTCAGGAAGGAGAGATGTTCTGTCTCCTAGAGATGAACCTACTTTGGTCTGAAAAGTGCAAATAAATCCCAGAAGAACAGCAAAGGATCTTGTGTAGATGCTGTATGAAACAGGTACAAAAGTATCCATATACACAGTAAAACGAGTCCTATATTGACATAACCTGAAAAGCCTCTCAGCAAGGAAGAAGCCACTGCTCCAAAACCACCACAAAAAGCCAGACTATGGTTTGCAACTGCACATGGGGGTCTGAAGAAACAAAAATAGAACTGTTTGGCCATAATGACCATCATTGTGTTTGGAGGAATAAGGGGGATGCTTGCAAGCCGAAGAACACCATCCACCATCATGTTGTGGGGGTGCTTTGCTGCAGGAGGGACTGGTCCACTTCACAAAATAGATGAAATCATGAGGGAGGAAAATTATGTGGATATATTGAAGCGATATCTCAAGACATCAGTCTTGAGTTAAAGCTTGGTTGCAAATGGTTCTTCCAAATTGACAATGACCCCACGCATACTTCCAAAGTTGTGGCAAAATGGCTTAAGGACAACAAAGTCAAGGTAGTGGAGTGGCCATCACAAAGCCCTGACCTCAATCCTGTAGAAATTGTGTGGGCAGAACTGAAAAAGCGTGCGCGAGCAGGCCTACAAACCTGACTCAGTTTCACCAGCTCTGTCAGGAGGAATGGGCCAAAATTCACCCAACTTATTGTGGGAAGCTTGTGGAAGGCTACCCAAAACGTTTGACCAAAGTTAAACAATATTAAAGGCAATGCTCCCAAATACTAATTGAGTGTATGTAAACTTCTGACCCACTGGGAGTGTGATGAAAGAAATAAAAGCTGAAATAAATCATTCTCTCCTGTTATTTTGACATTTCACAGTCTTAAAATAACGTGGTGATCCTAACTGACCTAAGACAGGGAAATTTACTAGGATTAAACGCCAGGAATTGTGAAAACTGAGTTTAAATGTATTTGGCTAAGGTGTGTAAACTTCCGACTTCAACTGTATATCAAAAACAACTTTCTATTGCTGAATTCAAACATGCAATTTGTCTAATCAGAGGCATATGCTTACGCCCATCCACCATCCCTGTCCACAACGCCCGAGCAAAACCGAAACCTACTTCAAGGTTCTAGTGCTGACTGTTGCGCCTAGTAGACGGTTTCCAAGTCATTTCCCATGAGGACATGGGGGTGGATGTCGAAAACTGACTTGTAGCACGGGTGACCTGCCAGGGAAAAACACTGTTGACTTTCCTGCTTCACTATTGACCCCCCCCCCCCCCCCCAAAAAAAAGATGAAGTTCACCTTGTTTCTCTTGTTGCTTCTGCCCCCTGACCCCCGCTCCAACCCTGCTAGCAGATCAGAGACGGTATCTCAGGACTTGACTGTAAGGTGATGAGCCTCCCTTCCTTTCCCTCACAGGCTCCAGGAAGAAAAGGCGGCGTCACGTGACATGGGGTAATTTTCATACCTGTCACATTGGTAATGTAGTATCGCTTTCATGTCGAGGCCCCAAATAGAGAGAGAGGATTCAGTCTACCTCGTCTACTGCTGTACCTTCAGATTTGGAGGAGGAAATGTTACCCTCGCAAATGTCTGATCCATCTCATACCCTGTGTTGAAGAGGTGGGGGTTAGCTACATTATGGGTAAACCATACGGAACAGAAACCACCCAGCAGAACAAAAAACACAGGTTCCCCTCACCCCCCTTCTATCTCTTTCTCCCTCTCTTCCTCCCCCTTTATCTCTCACACTCTCCCTCTCTCTCTCTTTCTCCCTCTCTCCATTCCCTCACATTTCATTTCAGGTTTTGTAATAACACCAGACCAGAGATGGGACCTTCAGGACCTCATGGTTAATGGCCGTATTACATTGTTAACGCACAGAGGTTGTGTGGGGGTGGGTCAGAGAGAGAGATAAAGAGAGAATACCAGCAAGCAAGTACCGGTGTCATCTGCATCCCGACAATATTTATGTCTTTGACACCAGAACCCCTGCCAGAGAGCCAGGCGTTAGTGACAGGCCGACAGTATGTGTGACAACAGTGTTTGTGCATCTGTCTAAGTCTATGTGCGTGTGTGTGTGTGCGCGCGTGTGTGACTGGTGCGCAGGGGCCATTCAGGGCAGGAAGGAGAGGGCACTCTTTTCTTTTTGTCCTGCCACCTCTGTGAGACATTGGAAAAAGGGAGGGATGTAGTAGAATGGAAGGAGGGATGGAGGGTGAAAATTGCAATAGCAAGATTATGGAAGATTACTGAGCAGAGGCAGGAGCCTGGGCCTGGGTTGGATGTGAGAGAGAGGCTTTTATCCAGCCTGGAAGACAAAGGAGCTGCCGGTGATGAGCCTGGGTACACCCCTGCCTTCGCCCTGTCGGATGGTGGATGGTGTGTTAGGGAGGCAATAGGTTGGAGGGGGGATGTTAGGGAGGGAGGAGGGGGTGTTAAGATGGTAGGCAAGGGGTCGGAGAAAGAGGGTGGGGGCTCTCACAAATTACTGCTCAGTCTCTAATGGGAGCCTCTCGCTTGCTCTCTATGTCTCACTCCTTGTTTGTTTCAGACAGGCTGTGTAATTACAGACTTTTAACATTAGAGAAGGCTGGGTGTCTTACTCTTATAGGACAGAGATGTGTTGTTTTGTGTGGGTAGCCTAACTGACTGTGTGTGAAGGATTGGGTGACTTTCATGTCTCATGTTCCACTTCCCTCGTGTGTGTGTGTGTGCGCAGCCACCATCAGTCTCTGTCATCCACTGTGCAGTATCTCATGACCAGCACCGGGCCATCTGGACTTCCTCATCCTCGACCTACGCTAAGTGCCAAATGGCACCCTATTTTCTATGTAGTGCACTACTTTTGACCAGGGCTCAAATGTCTTTCGTTAGTGGTAGTGCACTATGTAGGAAATAGGATGCCATTTGGGATGCAGACATTCTACTCCCATTTCACAGGCGCTCTGCACTAACGCTGCCCATACAGTTTAGACACACACGGATACACACACGAATACAAACATATATACCCAAAACACATTCGATCATTCTCCAGCTAACCGTATGAGCTCACAGAAAGATTACCCAAACATCATAAGCATTGGAACAATACACAAGCTAAACATAGGGGCACTCCTATTACAATTTTTTAAAGCCGTTGTTTTGGTGTCGTTTTCATATGATGCACATTTGTTTGAAGTGAATGAATACAAGGGGCATTAAGATGATTGAACCTGTGTGGAGTGTGTATAGTGTACAGTGTATAGGTTGATGCCATTTCAAACATCTCAACCTTTATTGATGTGTTAGGAAGTGCACATTAATTTCTGAAATGTATGTGGTTGCACGGTGGTTTGAATGTTATGACTAGAGTTATGACTACAGATTGACTAGAGTTTTTCCGAGGCATATTTAGCTTTGAATGGGAGAAATGTACCCAAAGGCTGAAAATAGTCCCCTAGCCCTCCAAAACAGCTAGTCCCCTCGGGGCTCTTACCTCTATAGTCTCCTCCCCACACTCTAGGGGCTATTCCATCTGTCTTCTCCAACCCTCCTCTACTCATGGTGATAAGCCTCTGTCTCAGGAGCTTAGGACCTGTCTCCTAAATATCCTTGAGCTAAGACCATAATCTCAGGCAAAAATTTGAGCAACAGGTTTAATGGACTATAATGCTGACAAAACTTTCCCCCAACGCACCAAGGCAACCTGCATGGGTACTTTCTCTGTTTCTTTCTCTCTCACTTTCTCCCTCTTTCACTGTTTCTTTCTTTTGCTCCACTCCCCTCTCTCTTCTCTCTCTCTACTTTTTCTCTATGACTTTCTGTCTCTCTGTTTTCTGATCATTTTGCTATCTCTCTCTCCCTCCCTCTCCAATCTGTAGTCTTCCTGCACAGGTCTTTCAGTGGAGGATGATTCCACTGCTTGCTGGCTGCATATTTTTCTGACTGAAGCTTTGTTAGGTGACCTCCTGACCTGCCACGGCTGGCCTCTACTACATTATTCAGGGAATGGAGACTATTATGGTTGCGTACCGTATTCCCTATATAGTACACTGCTTCTGACCAGAGCCCTATGGGCCCTGGTCAAAAGTAATGCACTATAGAAAATATGGTGCCATTTGGGACCTATTAGTTGATGGCTTATGCTTATACTCATATATAACCTCACTGATGGTTGGTTCATACATTACGCTTATCTGTGCGTAGAACACACACACACACACACACACACACACACACACACACACACACACACACACACACACACACACACACACACACACACACACACACACACACACACACACACACACACACACACACACACACACATAATGACCCATAATTGCACCACCACCAGTAAAAGGAGGGGGGGGGGTGTTTAGATGTTTAGAATTGGATGACACTCTATCTCACTGACAGCTCGATGCCTGTTGGTCTAATGAGACGATTGTTCCCATTGTCTTCCCCAAACGGAGACTCAAGTTTTGTTCAGCGTGACACTTGTTGTCACCACCTGGTTGGCTTATGGGACCTGTGTGTGTGCGTGTGTGTGTGTGTGGGCTCTCACACCACCTGGCTGGCTCATGGGACATTTCATTTCGGTGACCCGCTCCTCGCCTCCTGCATTCAACGTTGCCGGTATACTAACCACCGGTCCTGGGATCCATCATTACGCACACCTGGCATCAATCATTTACGCGCACCTGCACGCCAACGCCACCCCTTCCCTGTGTTCTGTTGGTGACTAAATCAGCCAGGTCACCCGTGATACAAGTCAGTATTCGACGTCCATCCATGTCTGAGGACGTCGGGAGATGATGTGGAAACTGGCCACAATGGGCAACAGGAAGCGCTGTTACCTTCAAGTTGATTTAGTTTTTTTAGGGCGTTGTGGACGGGGATGGCAGATGGGCTTAAGCATCTGCCTCTGAAAAGCATCTGCCTCTGGTTGCGAATACATATCCAGTGACAGAAAGTTGTTTTTGAGGTTTTAGTTTTAAGCCTATCCCAAACCTTAACCCTTTCCTTAACCATTCAGAATTAATGTCTTACCTTAAGATTTCAAAGTTAATGCCAAAACATAACCCTAACCTTAAAAATGTGGAGTTAATGCCTAAACTTAACCTTACACACTCAACATTGAAATTTGACGTTTGAGAAATATTCTGAAGTGAGACTGTGAGAGCTAGTTAGACTAAACTGCTATCCTGTCATGACAACGTTACAGTAAGAACTGGTAACTGCAGAGGAAGAGGTGGAATTACCTCAAATAATAAATGGTGGAGTCATTCTACTCATTCTTTAAGGGGTTCAGTTGGTGGTAAAGCAGAGTTGTTTTATGCAGAGCGTCTGTCACACCGGGCTAAAGAACTGAAAACTCCAGGGGTTCTGGACATTCTAACCTAGCATCCCTCAATAATTACGTCATGGAAGGGGCTGTGTTCTATGTTCTAGAGCTAACGTGTACTCGAGTGTAATACAACTGTCCATGAATCTGCTGTTAATGTTCTATTTATCATATTACACTGTTGCGCTGAACTGTGCCTGAATCTATCGCCATTGTACCATACTGTATTTACTTAGAAAAAAGGGTTCAGCTGTCCCCATAGGAGAACCATTTTTGGATCCAGGTATAACCCTTTCGGGTTTCATGTAGAACCAAACCTCTGTGAAGAGGGTTCTACATGGAACTAACTTTCTACTTTGGAAACAAAATGGTTTTTCTACTAGTGGGGATACCTGAAGAACCCTTTTAGGATCTGGATAGAAAAAGTTGATCCAATTTGCCAGAAATACCGTGTAGATATCGTTAATGTTGTAAATGACTATTGTACAGTGGTTCCTCCTTTAAAAGTTGTGAGCTTGCACCGCGGGACTTAGAGGTACCCAGCATTACGGCTTCATTGCTCCAAACCACCACAAGGGGGAGTTAGAGCACTCATTATGCATTTGGGTCCCAAGGTTTTTATGTGATCAATCATATCGAGTGGTTCCAATGACAAATTTTGATGTGAGCCACACTTGCCTCGTGGCGTTTTTCAAAAAAGATGGCTGACAAAACATTACAGTGGAACCAGATGCACATTGTTATAACGTTATAATGAGTCCAGCAAAAAATGTACAATTGAGAGAAATAGTTACTTAATGTAGAGACAACCGTTTGTGCATATGTTTTTGTCATAAAGTTAATTTATGAAAATCTCTATTTAGCAAGTTATCTCACTAGCTGACTTTAGCCAGCTAGCTAGTGTTACGAGAATTAATTTGTAATTCGTGTGGTTTAATGTTTTAGGGACTCCTGAGAAAACCAGCAAACCAAGCTGTCGTCTTGTGAAACAGTGGATGTAAAGAATCTAGCTAGCTAAAGCATTTACTGCAAATTGAATGTACAATTGTGTAAGCTTGCCTTGCAATGCAGCTGAAGTAACATAGCTAGCTAACTATTAACTTGCTTATTGTGTAGTGGAGGATAAAAATAACTGTATGCCTATGGATGTGTAGCTAGCTACAGTATGTAGCCGATCTGTGTATGGTCCCTAAAACGTTAGGTTCTGAACTAATATTCATACCAATCTATGAGACTCAGCTATCATAGTTGTATCAACTTCAAGTCTGAATGGCATTGATGAAGCCTATGGATAGAGTAGAATATAATAACTTTATTGTGCCAAGGATGCAAGTCCTATATACACATGTACTGTATGTTATTACCACGCATGAGATTCCTACATTGTAGCCTGTACATTGAATATATTCACTGATCATGTACTCTTCCTTGGCAAATAAAGGTGCGGTTCAGGTATGAATCTCTGAGACATTATTTTTCAGTCATATCAAACTCCATTATTTGAATGATGTTGTGTCTGCATGTATGTATTACAATTATACACGTCAACAGTGTTTACCACTCTCCTGCTCCTGGGACATCATTGATTACACATTGTAACTATGCAATAGACTAAAAACATGATTGATTTGTAATTCATATATACAGAAAAAAAACAATGCCTATCTACCTCCCTTCATCTGCATTAATCTGAGGACAGGATAGTATTTCAATTAGATACTTAATTTCAACCAGTGGAGAATGTGAAATGCTTTATTGAAAGAAGTTCATTGTCAAGGGGTTATAAATACATAAATGCATTATAATTATGATAATTGTAATATTATAAATACAAGTTCAATCTGTACTTCAATGCACATATGGTGTGCATAATAAAACAAGGAAGAAAGACGAGGTGGGGAGAGAGGTGTAGAAGACAAAAAGGGAAAGAGGTATGAACAGCGGCAGACAGCATATGAATCATGAATTACAGTACTCCCCTAATATTCTCTCAATTCATCACAATTGTAGTGTCTCCTAACCAGCCTTGGGACCCCAGTTGGCTCGAAGGTTATCTTCAGAGCGGGTGAGGTGGCGATGACGGGACTGGCTTCCTCTCTCACATCAAAACATACCTGCAGAAGAGTGACAGATGGATAAAGAGAGAACATGATTAACCTTTTTGGGATAGGGGGCAGCATTTTCACTTTTGGATGAATAGCGTGCCCAGAGTGAACTGCCTCCTATTCTGTCCCAGATGCTAATATATGCATTTTAGCATCTAATTAGCATATTAGCATAATATTTTCTAAAACTGTTTGAATTATGTTTGTGAGTATAACAGACAAATCCAACCAGGAAGTGGGAAATCTGAGGTTTGTAGTTTTTCAAAGCTTGGCCTACCGAATAAACAGTGTCTATGGGGTCAAGTTGCACTTTCTAAGGCTTCCACTTCCTAAGGCTTCCACTCCCATAAGAAAGCTGTTAAAACAATCAATATGTGTCTTGTATAATCTATCATTTGTTGTACCCCCTAGCATAAGTTATGATTGTCTGTTTGTATACTTCTTATATGCATACAGATTTTTTTCTCCAATAAAAATAAATAAAAAAAGGAACAGCAATTTTTTGCAAGTCGAGGAGGAGGGGTAATAACTGAACAATAGACTATTCAACCTTAATAGGTTAGCTAGGTGTGAACCCCCCCCCCCCCTCCTCCTATCACAGACCAGATTTGCCCTAATGACCAAGGGGTAGCTTGCTACTCAATGTAATAAAGTAATTACTTTTCAAATAAGTTAACTTACATGTTATGTTGGCTGACAAGTTTTTAGCTACGCTGTCCTTACCACATAACATATCATTACAGCAGTATGTACCGGTATGTTAGCTAGCTACCTAACGCTAGTTGTTACACATCATACTTGCCAGTATATTAACTATAGGCTATCTAACTACCCAACGTTTATTGACTTGATTATTCCCGTCATTCTTGGCTTAGCTAAAAGGTATAGTCGTTGTGCTTTCTCAATGTACATTCGGGTGCTTGTGTAAATTTGCTCTGGCTATCTATAGGTTGGACAATAAAACGAGTCAAAATTCACCCATGCCTGAAAACGGCTTAAGAACGTTGGCTAAATTGGAACACTATAGCTTGAGCTCATAGCAAATTAATGGAATCGAACGTTCGCAGAGCCTGTTTTGACTGGAGTGATGCTTAGAATTCCATAAAAGATGTATCCCTTTTTATTTTACCACTACAATCTGTTCGTCAGATGAAACTGGAAAAAAACAACTTGTGTAGAAAGTAAAGATCCGCACCTCGATGGTGTCAACTGTGCTTATGTCTGCGTAGTGAAAAAGTAGGGAAAAATAACAGCTTTTGACTATTTCTGGTCGAGCGATCGATGACAAACGAGCTCGTTGCCAGACTTACATAATTACAAAGAGGAGATTCTCCTGATTTAAAATGGTGCCCGTGTAACAGTTTCTCTTCTGTCCCTCTCCTCGCCCCTACCTGGGCTCGAACCAGGGACCCTCTGCACACATAGACAACAACCACCCTCAAAGCATCGTTAGCCATTGCTCCACAAAGACCAAGGCACTTGCAGAGCAAGGGAAACAACTACTTCCAGGTCTCAGAGTGAGTGACGTCACCAATTGAAACGCTATTAGCACACACCCCACTAGATAGCAATTTCACACCAGTTACACTCGACTTGAAAATAATCTAAATATACACATTGCGAGATATTTGGCGACATAGATAGACATGCCTATACTTCCCCCATAGGAAACAATGGGAAGTCCTGTAGAGTTCCAATATTAGTTTTGATGTTTACATTTTGTTGTTTACATTTTAACTATAAAACAATGTGAGCAGGTCTCAGTACCAATAATAGTGAAGCAGGCATTTTGTCGTTAAACAATAACCTGGGAATAGAATGTTCGGAAGGCGAGTTTGTGCCACGGTGGTCAATAGAACTAATAGGAGCTGGCAGGGGGGGAAACACTAAAATAAGGCCTTACCAGCCTGCTAGGGTGGGTAAAATGGTCAGAGTGTTCTCATTTGTGTAACTAAGTAGCTAGCCAACGCTAGCTTGGGTGCTTGACTGCCGTTGTAAGGACTGAACGCTCAAATCAACCCTACCCCTCGGCCTGAACGTCCAGTGTGCGCTAAAAGGTCTGAATTTACAAACTGATATTTTTTCTCTGATTGGAAACACCATAATATTAACCTAATTAATTAAGCCACATTTCTTTAAATCAATCCTTAATACTATGTTATTACAAAAAAGTTTTACAAATTTCTGGTAATGCCAGTACGGAATACAATCAAATGCTTCTCAAAGATTCCCTCTGATGGTCAAAACTAGCAATAACTTGCAGTAATAGAAGAAATGGCTGACAATTAAATGACGTGCCATAGAATGCTGCAGCAGCACACGGGTGGTCCGCAGTATGACGCAACATTTAAAGGAGGAATCTCTGTAGCTGGAAATAGCATATTTTTTATGGAATATCTACATAGGCGTACAAAGGCCCATTATCAGCAAATCAAATCAAATCAAATTTTATTTGTCACATACACATGGTTAGCAGATGTTAATGCGAGTGTAGCGAAATGCTTGTGCTTCTAGTTCCGACAATGCAGTGATAACCAACAAGTAATCTAACTAACAATTCCAAAACTACTGTCTTATACACAGTGTAAGGGGATAAGGAACATGTACATAAGGATATATGAATGAGTGATGGTACAGAGCAGCATACAGTAGATGGTATCGAGTACAGTATATACATATGAGATGAGTGTGTAGACAAAGTAAACAAAGTGGCATAGTTAAAGTGGCTAGTGATACATGTGTTACATAAGGATGCAGTCGATGATGTAGAGTACAGTATATACATATGCATATGAGATGAATAATGTAGGGTAAGTAACATTATATAAGGTAGCATTGTTTAAAGTGGCTAGTGATATATTTACATCATTTCCCATCAATTCCCATTATTAAAATGGCTGGAGTTGGGTCAGTGTCAATGACAGTGTGTTGGCAGCAGCCACTCAATGTTAGTGGTGGCTGTTTAACAGTCTGATGGCCTTGAGATAGAAGCTGTTTTTCAGTCTCTCGGTCCCAGCTTTGATGCACCTGTACTGACCTCGCCTTCTGGATGATAGCGGGGTGAACAGGCAGTGGTTCGGGTGGTTGATGTCCTTGATGATCTTTATGGCCTTCCTGTAACAACGGGTGGTGTAGGTGTCCTGGAGGGCAGGTAGTTTGCCCCCGGTGATGCGTTGTGCAGTCCTCACTACCCTCTGGAGAGCCTTACGGTTGAGGGCGGAGCAGTTGCCATACCAGGCGGTGATACAGCCCGCCAGCAAACATCACTCCTGTGTTCCAATGGCACATTGTGTTAGCTAATCCAAGTTAATACTTTTAAAAGGCTAATTGATCATTAGAAAACCCTTTTGCAATTATGTTAGTACAGCTGACAACTGTTGTCCTGATTAAAGAAGCAATAAAACTGGCCTTCAACTGGCCTTCTTTAGTCTAGTTGAGTATCTGGAGCATCAGCATTTAATCACCAGTGCACCAGGCCATGGAGGATTATATCCAAGAGGCACTCCAACAAGGTTTTGTTCCACACGTCCACCACTCCTGCGTCGGCTGTTTTTTTTCTTTGTGGCCAAGAAGGATGGAGGGTTACGTCCATGTATAGATTACAGGGGACTCAATGAAATCACCACAAAGTACCGTTAGCCTCTCCCGTTGATGCCGGCAGCCATAGCACAGCTCCGCGGGGCCCGTTTCTTTATCAAACTGGACCTGCGGAGTGCATACAATCTCATCCACATCCGGGAGGGGGATGAATGGAAGACTATGAGATGTTAGGTCACTATGAGTACTTGGTAAGGTCATTTGGTTGAGCCTATGCTCCGTCAGTGTTCCAGACATTCATTAATTAACGAGATGTTCAGGGACATGCTGGGACGCCGGGTAGTCGTGTATATCAATAACGTCCTGGTCTACTCGGCTCATCCGGAGGATCACGTTTGAGCAATCCTGGAATACCTCCTGGCTTAACCATCTGTTTGTCAAGGCTGAAGAAGTGCCAAATTCATCAGAAGGCAGTCTCCTTCTTAGACCAAATCAGCCCACAAGGAATGAGGATGGATGACAAGAAGGTAGATGCTGTCAGGTCATGGCCAGTACCAACCACCATAAAGGGGTTACAATGGTTTTTGGAGTTTGCCAACCTCTACTGCCGTTTTATCAGGAACTTCAGCTCCGTCGACACCCCTCTCACCTCTCACCTCAAGGGCGGTCCCTGTAGGTTGTTGTGGAGTCCAGCAGCCAACATTTCACCTTGGCCTCATTGCTCAAACACCCAGATCCCACAATCTCCTTTGTGGTGGAGGTGGACGCTTTAGAGGTGGGCGTGAGGGAAGTTCTGTCTCAACAACCAGGTAATCCACAGAAATTGTATTCATGTGCCTACTACTCTAAGAAACTATCCCCTGCAGGGAAGAATTGCGACATTGGTGATGAAGAGCTCCTGGCGGTGAAGTTGATATTAGAGGAGTGGAGACACGTGCTGGAGGCCGTTAAAGGAACCATTCATCATCCTCACTGACCATTGGAACCTGGAGTACATACGGACAGTGAGGAGGCTGAATCCGCGCCAAGCAAGGTGGGCCCTTTTTTTCACAAGGTTCGACTTCACACTGACCTATCACCCAGGCTAAAAAACACCAAGGCCGATGCCCTGTCCTGTCTCTTCGATTCGGGGAGGGTCCTGTCCACTATGCACCTACAATCCCATCCTGCCAAGTAGAAGCTCCTGTGGTCTGGGACATAGATGTGGACATTTGCCAGGCTCTGGAGAGGGAGACCGCACTCACTAACTGTCCTCCCGAGCGCATCTATGTTCCCACGGAGATAAGGGATCGGCTGCTAACCTGAGCACACACAGCTGTCGTTGCTGGACATCCAGGTATTTCTCGCACTACCCAATACATATCTGAGAAGTACTGGTGGCCCACCTTGGCACGGGAAATCACTCGTTATGTCATCTCCTGTTCCGTATGTGCCCAAACCAAATCCCCCCAGAACGCTTAGCAGGGAAACTCCTTTCCCTTCCTGTGCTTCAGCGTCTCTGGTCCAATCTATCCATTGACGCTGTTACTGATCTCCCCTCTTCTGACGGTTTCACCACCATTTTGGTGGTTGTGGATAGATTTTCAAAATCTTGTCATTTAATCCTTCTTTCTGGTCTCCCCACTGCTTTCCAGGTCGCTGAGGCACTATTCCAGCAGGTCTTCCGGCATTATGACCTTCAAGGGGACATCATGTCTGACCGTGGCCCCCAATTTACATCATGGCTATGGTGAGCCTGTCACGCCTTGGTCTTAGTATTTTGTGTTTTCTTTATTATTTGATCAGGCCAGGGTGTGACATGGGTTTATGTTATATTGTATGTTCGTATTGGGGTTAGTAGTATTTGGGATTGCGGCTGATTAGGGGTGTTGTATAGGCTTGGCTGCCTGAGGCGGTTCTCAATCAGAGTCAGCTGATTCTCGTTGTCTCTGATTGGGAACCGTATTTAGGTAGCCTGGTTTCGCTTTGTATTTCGTGGGTGATTGTTCCTGTCTCTGTGTAGTTTCACCAGATAGGCTGTAATAGGTTTCTCGTTCCGTTTGTTGTTTTTGTATTTTGTAATAGTTATTTCATGTGTCGCTTTTTCCAATAAAGTCATGAGTAACTACCACGCTGCATTTCGGTCCGACTCTCTTTCGACAAACGAAGAACGACGTTACAGAATCATCCACCACACACGGACCGAGCAGCGTGTTAACAGGCAGCGACAGCTTTAACAGCGAAGGGAGGACGTTATGGATAGCAGAGGCATGGAGTATACGACGTGGGAAGAAATCTACAGGTGGGCGGCCGACCCAGAGAGAGTGCAGGAGCCCGCCTGGGATTCGCTGGAACAGTGCAAAGGGGGCTATAGGCGAATGGAGTCGGAAAAAAAGACACGCCGGCTAAAGCGGAGAGACGCTGGTATAAACATTTACATTACATTACATTTAAGTCATTTAGCAGACGCTCTTATCCAGAGCGACTTACAAATTGGTGCATTCACCTTATGACATCCAGTGGAACAACCACTTTACAATAGTGCATCTAAATATTTTAAGGGGGGGAGGGGGGGTGAGAAGGATTACTTTATCCTATCCTAGGTATTCCTTAAAGAGGTGGGGTTTCAGGTGTCTTCGGAAGGTGGTGATTGACTCCGCTGTCCTGGCGTCGTGAGGGAGTTTGTTCCACCATTGGGGAGCCAGAGCAGCGAACAGTTTTGACTGAGCTGAGCGGGAACTGTACTTCCTCAGTGGTAGGGAGGCGAGCAGGCCAGAGGTGGATGAACGCAGTGCCCTTATTTGGGTGTAGGGCCTGATCAGAGCCTGGAGGTACTGAGGTGCCGTTCCCCTCACAGCTCCGTAGGCAAGCACCATGGTCTTGTAGCGGATGCGAGCTTCAACTGGAAGCCAGTGGAGAGAGCGGAGGAGCGGGGTGACGTGAGAGAACTTGGGAAGGTTGAACACTAGACGGGCTGCGGCGTTCTGGATGAGTTGTAGGGGTTTAATGGCACAGGCAGGGAGCCCAGCCAACAGCGAGTTGCAGTAATCCAGACGGGAGATGACAAGTGCCTGGATTAGGACCTGCGCCACTTCCTGTGTGAGGCAGGGTCGTACTCTGCGGATGTTGTAGAGCATGAACCTACAGGAACGGGCCACCGCCTTGATGTTAGTTGAGAACGACAGTTTGTTGTCCAGGATCACGCCAAGGTTCTTAGCGCTCTGGGAGGAGGACACAATGGAGTTGTCAACCGTGATGGCGAGATCATGGAACGGGCAGTCCTTCCCCGGGAGGAAGAGCAGCTCCGTCTTGCCGAAGTTCAGCTTGAGGTGGTGATCCGTCATCCACACTGATATGTCTGCCAGACATGCAGAGATGCGATTCGCCACCTGGTCATCAGAAGGGGGAAAGGAGAAGATTAATTGTGTGTCGTCTGCATAGCAATGATAGGAGAGACCATGTGAGGTTATGACAGAGCCAAGTGACTTGGTGTATAGCGAGAATAGGAGAGGGCCTAGAACAGAGCCCTGGGGGACACCAGTGGTGAGAGCGCGTGGTGAGGAGACAGATTCTCGCCACGCCACCTGGTAGGAGCGACCTGTCAGGTAGGACGCAATCCAAGCGTGGGCCGCGCCGGAGATGCCCAACTCGGAGAGGGTGGAGAGGAGGATCTGATGGTTCACAGTATCGAAGGCAGCCGATAGGTCTAGAAGGATGAGAGCAGAGGAGAGAGAGTTAGCTTTAGCGGTGCGGAGCGCCTCCGTGATACAGAGAAGAGCAGTCTCAGTTGAATGACTAGTCTTGAAACCTGACTGATTTGGATCAAGAAGGTCATTCTGAGAGAGATAGCGGGAGAGCTGACCAAGGACGGCACGTTCAAGAGTTTTGGAGAGAAAAGAAAGAAGGGATACTGGTCTGTAGTTGTTGACATCGGAGGGATCGAGTGTAGGTTTTTTCAGAAGGGGTGCAACTCTCGCTCTCTTGAAGACGGAAGGGATGTAGCCAGCGGTCAGGGATAAGTTGATGAGCGAGATGAGGTAAGGGAGAAGGTCTCCGGAAATGGTCTGGAGAAGAGAGGAGGGGATAGGGTCGAGCGGGCAGGTTGTTGGGCGGCCGGCCGTCACAAGACGCGAGATTTCATCTGGAGAGAGAGGGGAGAAAGAGGTCAGAGCACAGGGTAGGGCAGTGTGAGCAGAACCAGCGGTGTTGTTTGACTTAGCAAACGAGGATCGGATGTCGTCGATCTTCTTTTCAAAATGGTTGACGAAGTCATCTGCAGAGAGGGAGGAGGGGGGGGAGGGGGAGGAGGATTCAGGAGGGAGGAGAAGGTGGCAAAGAGCTTCCTAGGGTTAGAGGCAGATGCTTGGAATTTAGAGTGGTAGAAAGTGGCTTTAGCAGCAGAGACAGAGGAGGAAAATGTAGAGAGGAGGGAGTGAAAGGATGCCAGGTCAGCAGGGAGGCGAGTTTTCCCCTCATTTCCGCTCGGCCTTCCGGAGCCCTGTTCTGTGAGCTCGCAATGAGTCGTCAAGCCACGGAGCGGGAGGGGAGGACCGAGCCGGCCTGGAAGATAGGGGACATAGAGAGTCAAAGGATGCAGAAAGGGAGGAGAGGAGGGTTGAGGAGGCAGAATCAGGAGATAGGTTGGAGAAGGTTTGAGCAGAGGGAAGAGATGATAGGATGGAAGAGGAGAGAGTAGCGGGGGAGAGAGAGCGAAGGTTGGGACGGCGCGATACCATCCGAGTAGGGGCAGTGTGGGAAGTGTTGGATGAGAGCGAGAGAGAAAAGGATACAAGGTAGTGGTCGGAGACTTGGAGGGGAGTTGCAATGAGGTTAGTGGAAGAACAGCATCTAGTAAAGATGAGGTCGAGCGTATTGCCTGCCTTGTGAGTAGGGGGAAGGTGAGAGGGTGAGGTCAAAAGAGGAGAGGAGTGGAAAGAAGGAGGCAGAGAGGAATGAGTCAAAGGTAGACGTGGGGATGTTAAAGTCGCCCAGAACTGTGAGAGGTGAGCCGTCCTCAGGAAAGGAGCTTATCAAGGCATCAAGCTCATTGATGAACTCTCCGAGGGGACCTGGAGGGCGATAAATGATAAGGATGTTAAGCTTGAAAGGGCTGGTAACTGTGACAGCATGAAATTCAAAGGAGGCGATAGACAGATGGGTAAGGGGAGAAAGAGAGAATGACCACATGGGAGAGATAAGGATCCCTATGCCACCACCCCGCTGACCAGAAGCTCTCGGGTGTGCGAGAACACGTGGGCGGACGAAGAGAGAGCAGTAGGAGTAGCAGTGTTATCTGTGGTGATCCATGTTTCTGTCAGTGCCAAGAAGTCGAGGGACTGGAGGGAGGCATAGGCTGAGATGAACTCTGCCTTGTTGGCTGCAGATCGGCAGTTCCAGAGGCTACCGGAGACCTGGAACTCCACGTGGGTCGTGCGCGCTGGGACCACCAGATTAGGGTGGCAGCGGCCACGCGGTGTGGAGCGTTTGTATGGTCTGTGCAGAGAGGAGAGAACAGGGATAGACAGACACATAGTTGACAGGCTACAGAAGAGGCTACGCTAATGCAAGGAGATTGGAATGACAAGTGGACTACACGTCTCGAATGTTCAGAAAGTTAAGCTTACGTAGCAAGAATCTTATTGACTAAAATTATTAAAAATGATACAGTACTGCTGAAGTAGGCTAGCTGGCAGTGGCTGCGTTGTTGACTTTGTAGGCTAGTTGGCAGTGGCTGCGTTGTTGACACTACACTAATCAAGTCGTTCCGTTGAGTGTAGTAGTTTCTACAGTGCTGCTATTCGGGGGCTAGCTGGCTAGCTAGCAGTGTTGATTACGTTACGTTGCGTTAAAAGAACGACAATAGCTGGCTAGCTAACCTAGAAAATCGCTCTAGACTACACAATTATCTTTGATACACAGACGGCTATGTAGCTAGCTATGTAGCTAGCTACGATCAAACAAATCAAACCGTTGTGCTGTAATGAAATGAAATGAAAAATGTGATACTACCTGTGGAGCGAAGCGGAATGCGACCGGGTTGTTGAGTGCGGAAGTTCTATTCAGTAGACGTTGGCTAGCTGTTGGCTAGCTAGCAGTGTCTCCTACGTTAAGGACGACAAATAGCTGGCTAGCTAACCTCGGTAAATTAAATTATAAACAGGCAGCGACAACTGGAGCAGCAAAAGGAGGATGAATTATTTGGAGAATGGATATGGGAAGACGTGTTTGATGGTAAAGGTTGTTACACTTGGGAGGAGATATTGGCCGGAAGAGATCGCCTCCCATGGGAACAGGTGGAGGCACTAAGGAGAGCAGAGGCAGCCGGATATAGGAGCCGACGATACGAGGGAACACGGTTGGCAAGGAAGCCCGAAAAGCAGCCCCAAAAAATTATTGGGGGGGGGGGCTTAATGGGAGTATGGCTATGCCAGGTAAGAGACCTGCACAAACTCCCTGTGCTTACCGGTGGGCTAGAGAGACCGGGCAGACACTGTGTTATGCTATGGAGCGTACGGTGTTTCCAGTGCGGGTGCATAACCCGGTGCGGTTCATACCAGCCCTTCGTATTGGCCGGGCTAGAGTGGGCATCGAGCCAGGTAAGCTTGGGCAGGCTCGGTGCTCAAGAGCTCCAGTTCGCCTGCACGGTCCGGTCTATCCAGAGCCACCTCCACACACCAGTCCTCCGGTAGCAGCTTCCCGCACCAGGCTTCCTGTGCGTGTCCTCAATCCTGTAGCACCAGTTCCAGCACCACGCACCAGGCCTTCTGTGCGCCTCGCCTGTTCAGCACAGCCAGAGCCTTCCTTCCCTCCTGCGCTGTCGGAGTCTCCCGCCTGTTCAGCACAGCCAGAGCCTTCCTTCCCTCCTGCGCTGTCGGAGTCTCCCGCCTGTTCAGCGCAGCCAGAGCCTTCTTACCCTCCTGCGCTGTCGGAGTCTCCCGCCTGTTCAGTGCTATCAGAGCCTTCCTCCTCTACAGCGCTGCCGGAGCCTCCTGCCTGTTCGGAGCAGCCTGAGCTGTCAGTCTGCATGGAGCAGCCTGAGCTGCCAGTCTGCATGGAGCTGTCAGACTGCAAGGTGCTGTCAGTCTGCATGAAGCAGTCAGAGCTGTCAGTCTGTATGAAGCAGCCAGAGCTGTCAGTCTGCATAAAGCAGCCAGAGCTGCCAGTCTGCAAGGAGCTGCTAGTCTGCAAGGAGCTGCCAGTCTGCAAGGTGCTGCCAGCCTGCATGGAGCAGTTAGAGCTGTCAGCCTGCATGGAGCAGTCAGAGCTGTCAGCCTGCATGGAGCAGTCAGAGCTGTCAGCCTGCATGGAGCAGTCAGAGCTGTCAGTCTGTATGAAGCAGCCAGAGCTGTCAGTCTGTATGAAGCAGCCAGAGCTGTCAGTCTGCATAAAGCAGCCAGAGCTGCCAGTCTGCAAGGAGCTGCTAGTCTGCAAGGAGCTGCCAGTCTGCAAGGTGCTGCCAGCCTGCATGGAGCAGTCAGAGCTGTCAGCCTGCATGGAGCAGTCAGAGCTGTCAGCCTGCATGGAGCAGTCAGAGCTGTCAGCCTGCATGGAGCAGTCAGAGCTGTCAGTCTGTATGAAGCAGCCAGAGCTGTCAGTCTGTATGAAGCAGCCAGAGATGTCAGTCTGCATGAAGCAGCCAGAGCTGCCAGTCTGCAAGGTGCTGCCAGCCTGCATGGAGCAGTCAGAGCTGTCAGTCTGCAAGGAGCTGTCAGTCTGCATAGAGCAGCTTGATCCGCCAGTCAGCCATGATCTTCCAGATCTTCCAGTCAACCAGTTTCTTCCAGATCTGCCAGTCAACCAGTCTCTTCCAGATCTGCCAGTCAACCAGTCTCTTCCAGATCTGCTAGTCAACCAGAATCTTCCAGATCCGGGATCTACCGGAGCCTACTACCTGCCTCAGCTTCATCCCAGTACTGGGCTTCCTCTCAGTACTGGGCTTCCTCTCAGTACTGGGCTTTCTCTCAGTACTGGGCTTCCCCTCAGTTCCGGGCTGCCCCTCAGTTCCGGGCTGCCCCTCAGTCCCGAGCTGCCCCTCAGTCCCGAGCTGCCCCTCAGCCCCAAGCTTCCTCAGTCCCGAGCTGCCCCTCAGTCCTGAGCTGCCCCTCAGTCCCGAGCTGCCCCTCAGTCCCGAGCTGTCCCTCAGTCGCGAGCTGCTCCTCAGTTCAGTGGGGTTCTGGGTGAGGACTATTAGGCCATGGTCGGCGGCGAGGGTGGATTATCCCAGGACGCGAAGGGGAGGAACTAGGACATTAATGGAGTGGGGTCCACGTCCCGAGCCGGAACCGACACCATGGACAGACGCCCACCCGGACCCTCCCTATGGTTTTGAGGTGCGTCCGGGAGTCCGCACCTTAGAGGGGGGGGGGGGTTCTGTCACGCCTTGGTCTTAGTATTTTGTGTTTTCTTTATTATTTGATCAGGCCAGGGTGTGACATGGGTTTATGTTATATTGTATGTTCGTATTGGGGTTTGTAGTATTTGGGATTGCGGCTGATTAGGGGTGTTGTATAGGCTTGGCTGCCTGAGGCGGTTCTCAATCAGAGTCAACTGATTCTCGTTGTCTCTGATTGGGAACCGTATTTAGGTAGCCTGGTTTCGCTTTGTATTTCGTGGGTGATTGTTCCTGTCTCTATGTAGTTTCACCAGATAGGCTGTAATAGGTTTCTCGTTCTGTTTGTTGTTTTTGTATTTTCTAGTAGTTATTTCATGTGTCGCTTTTTCCAATAACGTCATGAGTAACTACCACACTGCATTTCGGTCCGACTCTCTTTCGACAAACGAAGAACGACGTTACAGAGCCTTTATGGAGAAGCTCAGGGTCACGTTCAGCTTCACTTCCAGGCATAGGCCTCAGTCCAACGGGCAGGTGGATAGGAGGAACAAGGAGCTGGGGAGATTTCTGAGGAGTCACTGTCAGGACCGGCAGGGAAAGTGGGCTCGATTCCTTCCATTTTTTATTATTAAACGTACCACCTGGACTTGCTTTCCCAGCATATACGTTAAAGGCTTGTTAAGTTGAGGCATTCATTCTAAATGGTTAAATTAAGAGTTAAGGTTTGGAATAGGGTAAAAACAAAAATGACTCCACGGTTAAGTTTAGGCATCAATTACGAATAGTTAAGAGTTAAGGTTTGGGATAGGGTTAAATAAAACAATAAAAAAAACAAGCACCTATCACTGGGATCGAAAAAGCAATCCTTGGAACCGGATCTCGAACGTTACGCCTATCCGGAACCTCCGTCCACAATGCCCAAGCAAAGTCCAAGCCGACATGATGGTATTAGAACTCACCGTTGCCCCTAGTGGCCCTATGGGCCCTGGTCCTAAGTACACTATATAGGGAATAATGTGCCATTTGGGATGTATCCCAGTCCTTTGCTCCCCCCCTCCCTCAATTCCTCTGATGGTGTTAAATGGGTGTGATTTTGATGAATGTCCCTCTGGCATGGAGAGTTGGAAGAACAGGATGGTGCTTTCCCAAATACAGTTTTGGTCAGTGGTATGTTGTTTTTTTGTTCTCTTTCTTCCTCTCTCTCTATCTCTTCCTCCTGTGCAACTGTATACTAACCGTTTTATCCGTCTCATATATTTCTACCATTATTTTGCCAGACTGCGTTTGTCTGTCTCTCTTGTTTTTTTCTCTCTCTCTCTCACACACACACACACACACACACACACACACACACACACACACACACACACACACACACACACACACACACACACACACACACACACACACACACACACACACACACACACACACACACACACACACACACACACACACAGAGGAGTGAGGACTGTAATCTTGGCTGGGTCTTGGGATCTGTCTATACCCTACAATCTAGCAGGGCCATAATTGGGCCCTCACCAAGCGGAGGGGATTCTAAATCACTCCAGGGGTGGTTTGGCCTCCCTTCTTTCTCTTCCTCTTCTCCTTAAAGAGAGAGAGAAGGAAAAGCTCAATTTAGGTCGGTTTTGAAGGCTAAATTATAACTCTGCTACAGTTCCTTTTGCTGAGTCGTGTTTTGATATTTTCTCACTTTCTATCATCTTTATAAAAAGGGAGAAAAAAATGTAAGCTCTGAATTTCTCCTACAAAGGCTCTTCACTGAAAGAGGCCCATGTTGCAACGTCTTATAGACTACACACAGGAACTAACTTAAAGACAGAGAAACAGACAGGTAAGAAGCTTCTGAAAAGTACTACTACCAATAAATGGGAATGGGACTTTTTTAGTGTCACAAAAAATTGACATTAAACTAACGCAACAAGTATTAGGTATGATATACAGTGACAAGACAATGTATGTGAACCCTTTGTAAATACCTGGATTTCTGCATAAATTGGTCATACATCTAGGTCACAACAATAGACAAACAGTCTGCTTAAACTAATAACACACAAACAAGTATACATTTTCATGTCTTTATTGAACAAACTGCGTCAACATTCACAGTGCAGGGTGGAAAAAGTATGTGAACCCTTGGATTTCATAACTGGTTGACCATCCTTTGGCAGCAATAACCACAACTAAACGTTTTCTGTAGTTGCGGATCAGACCTGCACAATGGTCAGGAGGAATTTTTGGACCATTCCTCTTCACAAAACTGTTTCAGTTAAGCAATAATCTTGGGATGTCTGGTGTGAACTGCTCTCTTGAGGTCATCCCACAGCATCTCAATCGGGTGGAGGTTAGGACTCTGACTGGGCCACTCCAGAAGGTGTATTTATTTCTTTTGAAGCCATTCTCTTGATTTACCTCTGTATTTTGGGTCGTTCTCCTGTTGCATCACCCAACGTTTGTTGAGCTTCAATTGGTGGACAGCCTAACATTCTCCTGCAAAATGTCTTGATAAACTTTGGAATTCATTTTTCTGTCCATGACAGCAAGCTGTCCAGGCCCTGAGGCAGCAAAGCAACCCAGTTGGGATGAGGTTTTGATGTTGGTGCTGTGCCAATTTTTCTCCACACATAGTGTTGTGTGTTCCTTCCTAACAACTCAACTGTAGTTTCATCTGTCCACAGAATATTTTTCCAGTAGCACTGTGGAACATCCAGGTGCACTTATGCAAACTTAAGACATGCAGCAATGGTTTTTTTGGACAGCAGTGGCTTCTTCTGTGGTCTCCTCCCATGAAAAACATTCTTGTTTAGTGTTTTACGTATCGTAGACTCGTCAACAGAGATGTTAGCATGTTCCAGAGATTTCTGTAAGTCTTTAGCTGACACTAGAATTCTTCTTAACCTCATTGAGCATTCTGCGCTGTGCTCTTGCAGTCATCTTTGCAGGATGGCCTCTCCTAGGGAGAGTAGCAATAGTTATGAACTTTCTCGATTTCTAGACCATTTGTCTTAACATGGAGATACTTTTGTAACCCTTTCCAGCTTCATGCAAGTCAACAATTCTTAATCTTAGGTCTTCTGAGATCTCTTTTGTTCGAGGCATGGTTCACACCAGGCAATGCTTCTTGTGAATAGCAAACTCAAATTTTGTGAGTGTTTTTTAAAGGGCAAGGCAGCTCGAACCAACATCTCCAATCTCTTCTCATTGATTGGACTCCAGGTTAGCTGACTCCAATTAGCTTTTGGAAAAGTCATTAGCCTAGGGGTTCACATACTTTTTCCAACCTACACTGTGAATGTTTAAATGATGTAATCAATACAGACAAATACAATCATTTGTGTGTTATTAGTTTAAGCACACTGTTTTGGCTATTGTTGGGATATAGATGAAGATCAGATCAAATTTGATGACCAATATATGCAGAAATCCAGGTAATTCCAAAGCATTCATATAGTTTTTCTTCCCACTGTATGTCCATTTCCTTCCTTTTCTATGAGTCAGGCCACACTATGCATGCGCACAAGCAACAACACACACACACACACACGTTGAGATTGTTGTTCTTGAACGTACTTTCCTCTCTGCCAGTCCCAGGTGTAACATAGTTGTAATTAATTAAGGGAGTGGCCCAATGTATAAATGCTTGTCTGTTTCATTTGTTCAGGTTGGTGTGGCTACTGTGGCCTAGAACAAATGGATAATTAATTGTGAATATGTTTATGCCAGACATTGCCTGTAGACACTGGTACCTTCTCCCATGGCACGCCTACTTAGGTATGTTGTGTATTTTTAGGATTGTGGAGTTTGAAACCATACTATTTATTGAGACTCACTAAGATTTTTCACCTATTGAATATTTGTCTGTGATGAAGTTGATTTGTGATAATGAGCTTTAGCCTTTGTCGACATAAAGTGTTGAACACAAAGCCAAGAAAGTGAGAACAAGCTGTCATTGAGTTTCTGATTTTAAAGAACCTTTGTATTTTAGATTCGTTCCGAGGACCTCGCCTCGCGTGTAAAAAAAAAACAAATTTAAAAAGGTAGCACAGCTACAGGAGTAGTTACTGTGCCTTCGGAAAGTATTCAGTCCCCTTGACTTTTTCCAAATTTTGTTACTTTACAGCAGTATTCTCAAATGGATGAAATAAAACAATTTCCTCATCAATCTCCACACAATACCACAATTAAGAAGCTAAAACAGGTTTGTAGATGTTTTGCTAAGTATTCAGACCCATTGCTATGAGACTCTAAATTGACCTCTGGTGCATGATGTTTCCATTGATCATCCTTGAGGTGTTTCTACAACTTCATTGGAGTCCACCTGTGTTAAATTCAATTGACAGTACATGATATGGAAAGGCAAACACTTGTCTATATTAAGGTTCCCCAGTTGACAGTGCATACAGTATCAGAGCAAAAACCAAGCCATGAGGTTGAAGGAATTGTCCTTAGAGCTCAGAGACAGGATTGTGTCGATGCACAGATCTGGGGAATGGTACCAAAATATTTCTGCAGCATTGAAGGTCCCCATGAAGACAGCGGCCTCCATCATTCTTAAATGGAAGAATTTTGCAACCACCAAGACTCTTCCTAGAGCTGGCCGCCCAGCCAAACTGAGCAGTCGGGGGAGAAGGGCCTCAGTCAGGGAAATTACCAAGAACCTGAGTTCTAGAGTTCCTCTGTGGAGATGAGAGAACCTTCCAGAAAGACAATCATCTCTGCAGCAGTCCACCAATCAGGCAGTCAGACGGCAGTCTGAACAATGAACACATTTACAGAGTCCCAGTAACAGTGTGGTAGTGTAGTATTTAGTACAGTACCTGGCCTAGCAGAGCCAAGGCAGTAGGCATCAAAGGCTCAATAGTTTAAAGAAGATGAGAAGTTTACGGTGTGATTTCACCAACAGCCTAGGAGCTCCCTTACACCTCCTTGTGTCGCCCTGACTCCATGCTGCCTGGGAGAGGTGAGCACCGGGATAAACCGTCTGGCTTGGGAGGAAAAGGGGGAGGAGGGGTGTTCAACACACTCTTTATATTAGTGTTCATTCATCAGAGGGAAGCCTACAATGTGCCAAGAGGTTGTTAAACTTTGTTTCATTGATTATGGGGATGGAGGGAGCAGTGTTTACGGTCCCTGTTGGAACAGTAACAGTGTACATGACCTTGGAAACAATGTCTTCATAAGGGTAATCATAACAGAACTGTGGTAGAAACATACTGTTCAGGTTACGTACATAACAGCCACAGGTTATTATTTATACAGTGTGTGAATGCATTCTAGCAATGTAGGGCCTGATTTATGAATTTGTGAAACTGGTACATACAGGATTTTCCCTTGTGTTCAATTCCACCTTACTGGGGCGGCAGGGTAGCCTAGTGGTTAGAGCGTTGGGCTAGTAACCGGAAGGTTGCAAGTTCAAATCCCCGAGCTGACAAGGTACAGGCAGTTAACCTACTGTTCCTAGGCTGTCATTGAAAATAGGAATTTGTTCTTAACTGACATGCCTAGTTAAATAAAATGTTAGCAAGTGAATCATGAATCAATTATGAGAAAAAACAAGATAAACCAGTATTCTGTCTCAGTGAAATGAACAGCACATCATATTGCTTGCATCTGCATAGGGACTGAGGAGATAGCTAACTATACTGTAGGTCCACTGTGACATGGCCACATGACATGGAGACAGTCTGCCATACTAAATACTGGTGTCATGTCTGCTCTGGAGCGTCTCTGCCCTGTCATTAGCTGTCCCAGGCAGAGCTGCACTCCCTCATTTCATCCAGTGGAACTTCCCCCAGGGTAGTGACTCAACCAAGGAAGGAGAGGAGGGACTGACAGCACTGGACTGGACTGACAGAGCTACATCATTCTGAAAAATGGTGCAGAAGTTAGAATAGAAACTCCATGCACACGCATGCACACACACACAAACACAAATACACAAAAAGCCCTGGACGGACCAGGACCAGTAATTGGCCCAGCATCATGCCCGCTGTCTGCTTCACGAATGGCACCAATGTTTTTTTTACATTGGATAAAAGCAGAGACAGAGCTACAAAATGGTATATCATACACTGCATTTGAGGAACAATGGGAAAGTAATAAGTAATTCTGCTTTGAACGTTGATCAACTTGTAAACTCACTTCTGAGAAAATCGCCTTTGAATGTTTTTTTTTATCTCGTGAAGAGCTCTTCTCTATCTACACCCATTCAGCATTGTTCACACCCTCATTCAATCTGAGACCGCACACTTGAAGCTCTGGCCGATTAATTGGCTACCTCTGGTTAACTGTCTACCTCTGGTTAACTGTCTACCTCTGGTTAACTGTCTACCTCTGGTTCACATGAAAACAGCCTAACCAGCTCTGCTGGCAACAATTTCATTACGCTTTTTTGAAGACATTTACTGACACTGGACATATTCAACGGGTGTTGTACACATGTCACGTAACATCAGCTAACGAGCCAGCCAGCTAATGTTAGCTAGTACGGCAGGACCAAATCGTCTTGGATTTAGGGGGCGCTATTTTAATTTTTGGATGAAAAATGTTCCCGTTTTAAACAATATATTTTGTCACGAAAAGATGCTCGACTATGCATATAATTTCCACCTTTGGAAAGAAGACACTCTGACGTTTCCAAATCTGCAAAGATATTGTCTGTGAGTGCCACAGAACTGATGTTACAGGCGAAACCCAGATAAAGATCCAACCAGGAAGTGCCGCATTTTTTTAAACCGCCTCATGCCAATGACTCCTAATATGGCTGTGAATGAGCTATGAATGAGCTTACGTTTTCCATGTATTGCCCAAGGTGTCTACAGCATTGTGACGTATTTTTAGGCATTTCCATTGAAGAATGGCTGTAAGGGACCATATATAGCATGTGGTCACATGGTGTCT
Source organism: Oncorhynchus gorbuscha (assembly GCF_021184085.1). NCBI lineage: Eukaryota > Metazoa > Chordata > Actinopteri > Salmoniformes > Salmonidae > Oncorhynchus > Oncorhynchus gorbuscha. Next base: position 39,548,295 of record NC_060179.1, read on the forward strand.
CCCGCAGAAAACCTTGCGTAAAATACTGAGGTAGCCATTTTTCCAACCGCTTCTTATGAGAAACCAATTGTCCCGGTGGATATTTTATCTAGTAGATATGTGAAAAAAACTTTGAGGATTGATTCTAAACAACTTTTGCCATGTTTCTGTCGATATTATGGAGCTAATTTGGAAAAAAGTTTGCCGTTGTAGTGACCGCATGTTACGGTCGATTTCTCAGCCAAACGTGAAGAACAAACGGAGCTTTTTCGCCTACAAAAATAATATTTTTGGAAAAAAGGAACATTTGCTATCTAACTGGGAGTCTCCTGAGTGAAAACATCCGAAGTTCTTCAAAGGTAAATTATTTAATTTGATTGCTTTTCTTCTTATTTTCGTGAAAATGTTGCCTGCTGGTAGCAGAGCCTAGCATATCATTATGCCATGATAAGCTTACATAAATGCCTGTCTAGCGTTGGCTGTAAAAGCATCTTTTGAAAATCTGAGATGACAGTGTGATTAACAAAAGGCTAAGCTGTGTCAATATATTTCATTTGTGATTTTCATGAATAGGAACATTTTCTAGGGATATTTTTGTCCACTGCGTTATGCTAATTAGTTTGAGGCTATGATTACGCTCCCGCATGCAGGATGGGTAGTATCAAGAATTAATATCAAATCAAATCAAATTTATTTATATAGCCCTTCGTACATCAGCTGATATCTCAAAGTGCTGTACAGAAACGCAGCCTAAAACCCCAAACAGCAAGCAATGCATAAACAAACATCTTTCTGGTAAGAAGAGGGGCGGGGCGTATGCCTTTTGGCTAACGAGACGTGGTGTAGTCACAAAAACATACAGGAACTCAAGTCCTTCTGTTCACCTGATTTAGAATTCCTCACAATCAAATGTCGACTGCATTATCTACCAAGGGAATTCTTTTCGATTATAATCACAGCCGTATACAGTGCCTTGCGAAAGTATTCGGCTCCCTTGGACTTTGCGACTTTTTGCCACATTTCAGGCTTTAAGCATAAAGATATAAAACTGTATTTTTTTGTGAAGAATCAACAACAAGTGGGACACAATCATGAAGTGGAACGACATTTATTGGATATTTCAAACTTGTTTAACATATCAAAAACTGAAAAATTGGGCGTGTGAAATTATTCAGCCCCCTTCAGTTAATACTTTGTAGCGCCACCTTTTGCTGCGATTACAGCTGTAAGTCGCTTGGGGTATGTCTCTATCAGTTTTGCACATTGAGAGACTGACATTTTTTCCCATTCCTCCTTGTGAAACAGCTCGAGCTCAGTGAGGTTGGATGGAGAGCATTTGTGAAAAGCAGTCTTCAGTTCTTTCCACAGATTCTCGATTGGATTCAGGTCTGGACAATCAAACACCTGGATTTGTTTATTTTTTAACCATTCCATTGTAGATTTTGCTTTATGTTTTGGATCATTGTCTTGTTGGAAGACAAAATCTCCGTCCCAGTCTCAGGTCTTTTGCAGACTCCATCAGGTTTTCTTCCAGAATGGTCCTGTATTTGGCTCCATCCATCTTCCCATCAATTTTAACCATCCTCCCTGTCCCTGCTGAAGAAAAGCAGGCCCAAACCATGATGCTGCCACCACCATGTTTGACAGTGGGGATGGTGTGTTCAGGGTGATGAGCTGTGTTGCTTTTACGCCAAACATAACGTTTTGCATTGTTGCCAAAAAGTTCAATTTTGGTTTCATCTGACCAGAGCACCTTCTTCCACATGTTTGGTGTGTCTCCCAGGTGGCTTGTGGCAAACTTTAAACGACACTTTTTATGGATATCTTAAGAAATGGCTTTCTTCTTGCCACTCTTCCATAAAGGCCAGATTTGTGTAATATACGACTGATTGTTGTCCTATGGACAGAGTCTCCCACCTCAGCTGTAGATCTATGCAGTTCATCCAGAGTGATCATGGGCCTCTTGGCTGCATCTCTGATCAGTCTTCTCCTTGTATGAGCTGAAAGTGTAGAGGGACAGCCAGGTCTTGGTAGATTTGCAGTGGTCTGATACTCCTTCCATTTCAATATTATCGCTTGCACAGTGCTCCTTGGGATGTTTAAAACTTGGGAAATCTTTTTGTATCCAAATCCGGCTTTAAACTTCTTTACAACAGTATCTCGGACCTGCCTGGTGTGTTCCTTGTTCTTCATGATGCTCTCTGAGCTTTTAACGGACCTCTGAGACTATCACAGTGCAGGTGCATTTATACGGAGACTTGATTACACACAGGTGGATTGTATTTATCACCATTAGTCATTTAGGTCAACATTGGATCATTCAGAGATCCTCACTGAACTTCTGGAGAGAGTTTGAGGCACTGAAAGTAAAGGGGCTGAATAATTTTGCACACCCAATTTTTCAGTTTTTGATTTGTTAAAAAAGTTTGAAATATCCAATAAATGTCGTTCCACTTCCACAAGGCAATCAAACAAGCTAAGCGTCAGTATAGAGACAAAGTAGAATCTCAATTCAACGGCTCAGACACAAGAGGTATGCGGCAGGGTCTACAGTCAATCACGGATTACAAAAAGACAACCAGCCCCGTCACGGACCAGGATGTCTTGCTCCCAGGCAGACTAAATAACTTTTTTGCCCGCTTTGAGGACAATACAGTGCCACTGACACGGCCTGCAACCAAAACATGCGGCCTCACCTACACTGCAGCCGAGGTGAGTAAAACATTTAAACGTGTTAACCCTCGCAAGGCTGCAGGCCCAGACGGCATCCCCAGCCGCGCCCTCAGAGCATGCACAGACCAACTGGCTGATGTGTTTACGGACATATTCAATCAATCCCTATCCCAGTCGACTGTTCCCACATGCTTCAAGAGGGCCACCATTGTTCCTGTTCCCAAGAAAGCTAAGGTAACTGAGCTAAACGACTACCGCCCCGTAGCACTCACTTCCGTCATCATGAAGTGCTTTGAGAGACTAGTCAAGGACCATATCCCCTCCACCCTACCTGACACCCTAGACCCACTCCAATTTGCTTACCGCCCAAATAGGTCCACAGACGATGCAATCTCAACCACACTGCACACTGCCCTTACCCATCTGGACAAGAGGAATACCTATGTGAGAATGCTGTTCATCGACTACAGCTCGGCATTTAACACCATAGTACCCTCCAAGCTCGTCATCAAGCTCGAGACCCTGGGTCTCGACCCCGCCCTGTGCAACTGGGTACTGGACTTCCTGACGGGCCGCCCCCATGTGTTGAGGGTAGGCAACAACATCTCCACCCCGCTGATCCTCAACACTGGGGCCCCACAAGGGTGCGTTCTGAGCCCTCTCCTGTACTCCCTGTTCACCCACGACTGCGTGACCACGCACGCTTCCAACTCAATCATCAAGTTTGCGGACGACACAACAGTGGTAGGCTTGATTACCAACAACGACAAGACGGCCTACAGGGAGGAGGTGAGGGCCCTCGGAGTGTGGTGTCAGGAAAATAACCTCACACTCAACGTCAACAAAACTAAGGAGATGATTGTGGACTTCAGGAAACACCCCCCTATCCACATCGATGGAACAGTAGTGGAGAGGGTAGAAAGTTTTAAGTTCCTCGGCATACACATCACAGACAAACTGAATTGGTCCACCCACACAGACAGCATCGTGAAGAAGGCGCAGCAGCGCCTCTTCAACCTCAGGAGGCTGAAGAAATTCGGCTTGTCACCAAAAGTAATCACAAACTTCTACAGATGCACAATCGAGAGCATCCTGGCGGGCTGTATCACCGCCTGGTACGGCAACTGCTCCGCCCACAACCGTAAGGCTCTCCAGAGGGTAGTGAGGTCTGCACAACGCATCACCGGGGGCAAACTACCTGCCCTCCAGGACACCTACACCACCCGATGTTACAGGAAGGCCATAAAGATCATCAAGGACAACAACCACCCGAGCCACTGCCTGTTCACCCCGCTATCATCCAGAAGGCGAGGTCAGTACACGTGCATCAAAGCTGGGACCGAGAGACTGAAAAACAGCTTCTATCTCAAGGCCATCAGACTGTTAAGCAGCCACCACTAACATTGAGTGGCTGCTGCCAACACACTGACTCAACTCCAGCCACTTTAATAATGGGAATTGATGGGAATTGATGTAAAATATATCACTAGCCACTTTAAACAATGCTACCTAATATAATGTTTACATACCCTACATTATTCATCTCATATGTATACGTATATACTGTACCCTATATCATCTAATGCATCTTTATGTAATACATGTATCACTAGCCACTTTAACTATGCCACTTTGTTTACATACTCATCTCAATATGTATATACTGTACTCGATACCATCTACTGTATCTTGCCTATGCCACTCATTCATATATCTTTATGTACATATTCTTTATCCCCCTACACTTGTGTGTATAAGGCAGTAGTTTTGGAATTGTTAGTTAGATGACTTGTTGGTTATTACTGCATTGTCGGAACTAGAAGCACAAGCATTTCGCTACACTTGCATTAACATCTGCTAACCATGTGTATGTGACGAATACAATTTGATTTGATTTGATTTGATCTGTGTAGAAGCACGGTGGCTAGGAAAAACTCCCTAGAAAGGTCAAAACCTAGGAAGAAACCTAGAGAGGAACTAGGCTATGAGGGGTGGCCAGTCCTCTTCTGGCTGTGCCGGTTGGAGATTATAACAGAACATGGCCAAGATGTTCAAATGTTCATAAATGACCAGCATGGTCAAGTAATAATAATCACAGGCAGAACAGTTGAAACTGGAGCAGCAGCACGGCCAGGTAACCTGGGGACAGCAAGGAGTCATCATGCCAGGTAGTCCTGAGGCATGGTCTTAGGGCTTAGCTCCTGCCAGAGAGAGAGAAAGAAAGAGAGAAAGAGATAATTAGAGAGAGCATACTTAAATTCACACAGGACACCGGATAGGACAGGAGAAGTACTACAGATGCAACAAACTGACCCTAGCCCCCCGACACATGAACAACTGCAGCATAAATACTGGAGGCTGAGACAGGAGGGGTCAGGAGACACTGTGGCCCCATCCGATGATACCCCCGGACAGGGCCGAACAGGAAGGATATAAACCCACCCACTTTGCCAAAGCACAGCCCCCATCTTCAACCACCAACTTACCAACCTGAGACAAGGCTGAGTATCGCCCACAAAGATCTCCGATACGGCACAACCCAAGGGGGGGCGCCAACCCAGACAGGAAGATCACATCAGTGACTCAACCAACTCAAGTGACGCACCCCTCCTAGGAACGGCATGAAAGAGCACCAGTAAGCCAGTGACTCAGCCCCTGTAATAGGGTTAGAGGCAGAGAATCCCCGTGGAAATAGGGGAACCGGCAGGCAGAGACAGCAAGGGTGGTTCGTTGCTCCAGAGCCTTTCCGTTCACCTTCACACTCCTAGGTCAGACTACACTCAATCATATGCCCCACTGAAGAAATGAGTCTTCAGTAAAGACTTAAAGGTTGAGACCGAGTTTGCGTCTCTCACATGGGTAGGCAGACCATTCCATAAAAATGGAGCTCTGTCAGAAAAAGCCCTGCCTCCAGCTGTTTGCTTAGAAATTCTAGGGACAATTAGGAGGCCTGCGTCTTGTGACCGTTGCATACGTGTAGGTATGTACGGCAGGACCAAATCAGAGAGATAGGTAGGAGCAAGCCCATGTAATGCTTTGTAGGTTAGCAGTAAAACCTTGAAATCAGCCCTTACCTTGACAGGAAGCCAGTAGGTGTCACGCCTTGGTCATTGTATTTTGTGTTTTCATTATATATTTGGTCAGGCCAGGGTGTGACATGGGTTTATATATTGTATTTTCGTATTGGGGTTTGTAGTATTTGCGATTGCGGCTGAGTAGGGGTGTTGTATAGGCTTGGCTGCCTGAGGCGGTTCTCAATCAGAGTCAGGTGATTCTCGTTGTCTCTGATTGGGAACCGTATTTAGGTAGCTGGGGTTTCACTGTGTATTTCGTGGGTGATTGTTCCTGTCTCTGTGTAGTTTCACCAGATAGCCTGTAATTAGGTTTCACAGTAACTGTGGTCCTTCTGTAGCTCAGTTGGTAGACCCTGGCGCTTGTAACGCCAGGGTAGTGGGTTCGATCCCCGGGACCACCCATACATAGAATGTATGCACACATGACTGTAAGTCGCTTTGGATAAAAGCGTCTGCTAAATAGCATATATTATTATTATTATATTACATTCCGTTTGTTGTTTTTGTATTTGTATAGTTATTTCATGTGTCGCTTTTTTTCATTAAAGTCATGAGTAACCACCACGCTGCATTTCAGTCCGACTCTCTTTCGACAAACGATGAACGCCGTTACAGGAGGGAGGCTAGCACTGGAGTAATATGATCAAATTTTTGGTTCTAGTCAGGATTCTACCAGCCGTATTTAGCACTAACTTAAGTTCATTTAGTGCTTTATCCAGGTAGCCGGAGAGTAGAGTATTGCAGTAGTCTAACCTAGATGTAACAAAAGCATAGATTATTTTTTCTGCATCATTTTTGGACAGAAAGTTTCTGATTTTTGCAATGTTACGTAGATGTAAAAAAGCTGTCCTTGAAACAGCCTTGATATGTTTGTCAAAAGAGAGATCCAGATTAACGCCAAGGTCCTTCACAGTTTTATTTGAGACGACTGTACAACCATTAAGATTAATTGTCAGATTCAACAGAAGACAACTTTGTTTCTTGGGACCTAGAACAAGCATCTCTGTTTTGTCCGAGTTTAAAATTAGAATGTTTGCAGCCATCCACTTCCTTATGTCTGAAACACAGGCTTCTAGTGAGGGCAATTTTGGGGCTTCACCATGTTTCATTGAAATGTACACTTGTGTGTCACCCACATAGCAGTGAAAGTTAACATTATGTTTTCGAATGACATCCGCAAGAGTTAAAATATATAGTGAAAACAATAGTGGTCCTAAAACGGAACCTTGATGATCACCGAATTGTACAGTTGATTTGTCAGAGGACAATCCATTCACAGAGACAAACTGATATCTTTCCGACAGATAAGATCTAAACCAGGCCAGAACTTGCCCGTGTAGACCAATTTGGGTTTCCAATCTCTCCAAAAGAATGTGGTGATCAATGGTATCAAAAGCAGCACTAAGGTCTAGGAGCACGAGGACAGATGCAAAGCCTCGGTCTGATGCCAATAAAAGGTCATTTACCACCTTCACAAGTGCAGTCTCAGTGCTATGATGGCATCTAAAACCAGACTGAAGCATTGCGTATACATTGTTTGTCTTCAGGAAGGCAGTGAGTTGCTGCGCAACAGCCTTTTCTAAAACTTTTGAGAGGAATGGAAGATTCGATATAGGCCGATAGTTTTGTATATTTTCTGGGTCAAGGTTTGGCTTTTTCCGGTGAGGCTTTATTACTGCCACTTTTAGTGAATTTGGTACACATCCGGTGGATAGAGAGCTGTTTATTATGTTCAACACAGGAGGGCCAAGCACAGGAAGCAGCTCTTTCAGTAGTTTAGCTGGAATAGGGTCCAGTATGCAGCTTGAAGGTTTAGAGGCCATGATTATTTTCATCATTGTGTCAAGAGATATAGTACTAAAACACCTGAGTGTCTCTCTTGATCCTAGGTCCTGGCAGAGTTGTGCAGACTCAGGACAACTGAGCTTTGAAGGAATACGCATATTTAAAGAGGAGTCTGTAATTTGATTTCTAATAATATATTTTCCTCAAGGAAGTTCATGAATTTATTACTGCCGAAGTGAAAGCCATCCTCTCTTGGGGAATGCTCCTTTTTAGTTAGCTTTGCGACAGTATCAAAAATTATTTTTGGATTGTTCTTATTTCCCTCAATTACGTAGGAAAAATAGAATGATCGAGCAACAGTAAGGGCTCTTCGATACTTCACGGTACTGTTTTTCCAAGCTAGTCGGAAGACTACCAGTTTGGTGTGGTGCCATTTCCGTTCCCATTCTGTGGAAGCTTGCTTCAGAGCTCACATATTTTCTGTATACCAGGGAGCTAGTTTCGTATGAGAATTGTTTTTAGGGGTGCAACTGCATCTAGGGTGTTGCGCAATATTAAATTGAGTTCCTCAGTTAGGTGGTAAACTGATTTTTGTCCTCTGACGTCCTTGGGTAGACAGAGGGAGTCTGGAAGGACATCAAGGAATCTTTGTGTTGTCTGCGAATTTATAGCACGACTTTTGATGTTTCTTTGGTTGGGGTTTGAGCAGATTATTTGTTGCAATTGCAAATGGAATAAAATGGTGGTCCGATAGTCCAGGATTATAAGGAAAAACATTAAGATCCACAACATTTATTCCATGGGACAAAACTTGGTCCAGAGTATGACTGTGACAGTGAGTAGGTCCAGAGACATGTTGGACAAAACCCACTGTGTCTATGATGGCTCCGAAAGTAATTTTAGAGTTGGTCTGTGAACTTCTCCACGTGAATATTAAAGTCACCAAAAAATTGAATATTATCTGCTATGACTACAAGGTCAGATAGGAATTCAGGGAACTCAATGAGGAATGCTGTATATGGCCCAGGAGGCCTGTAAACAGTAGCTATAAAAAGTGATTGAGTAGGCTGCATAGATTTCATGACTAGAATCTCAAAATACGAAAAGTTTTTTCTTTTTTTTGTAAATTAAAATTTGCTATCGTAAATGTTAGCAACACCTCCGCCTTTGCGGGATGCACGGGGGATATGGTCACAAGTGTAGCCAGGAGGTGAGGCCTCATTTATCACAGTAAATTCATCAGGCTTAAGCCATGTTTCAGTCAGGCCAACACATCAAGATTATGATCAGTGATTAGTTCATTGACTATTATTGCCTTTGAAGTAATCTAACATTAAGTAGCGCTATTTTGAGATGTGAGGAATCACGATCTCTTTCAATAATGACAGGAATGGAGGAGGCCTTTATCCTGGTGAGATTGCTAAGGCGAACACCGCCATGTTTAGTCTTGCCCAACCTAGTTCGTGGCACAGACACGGTCTCAATGGGGATAGCTGAGATGACTACGCTGACTGTGCTAGTGGCAGACTCCACTAAGCTAACAGCCTGCTGCCTGGCCTGCACCCTATTTCATTGTGGCGCTAGAGGAGTTAGAGCCCTGTCTATGTTGGTAGATAAGATGAGAGCACCCCTCCAGCTAGGAGGGAGTCCGTCACTCCTCAGCAGGTCAGGCTTGGTCCTGTTTGTGGGTGAGTCACAGAAAGAGGGCCAATTATCTACAAATTCTATCTTTTGGGAGGGGCAGAAAACAGTGTTCAACCAGCGATTGAGTTGTGAGACTCAGCTGTAGAGCTCATCACTCCCCCTAACTGGGAGGGGGCCAGAGACAATTACTTGATGCCGACACATCTTTCTTGCGGATTTACACGCTGAAGCTATGTTAAGCTTGGTGACCTCTGACTGTTTCATCCTAACATCGTTGGTGCCGACGTGGATAACAATATCTCTATACTCTCTACACTCGCCAGTTTTAGCTTTAGCCAGCACCAGCTTCAGATTAGCCTTAGCATCGGTAGCCCTGCCCCCTGGTAAACAGTGTATGATCGCTGGATGATTCGTTTTAAGTCTAATACTGCGGGTAATGGAGTCGCCAATGACTAGAGTTTTCAATTTGTCAGAGCTAATGGTGGGAAGCTTCGGCATCTCAGACCCAGTAACGGGAGGAGTAGAGACAAGAGAAGGCTCGGCCTCTGACTCCGACTCGTTGCTTAATGGGGAAAACCGGTTGAGACACGGTTAAGCATTCCTACAGCATTTCCCTCCAGAAACCCAGAGAAAGTTGTCCTTACTTACTGGTGGCACAGACGCTATTTAATCATTTCCTACACTGAAATTACCCTTGCCTAACAATTGCGTCTGAAGCTGGGCTTGTAGCACAGCTATCCTCGCCATAAGGCGACCGTTCTCCTGTATATTATCAGTACAGCGACTGCAATTAGAAGGCATCATGTTAATGTTACTACTTAGCTTCGGCTGTTGGAGGTCCTGACGAACCATGTCCAGATAAAGTGTCCGGAGTGAAAAAGTTGAATGAGGAAAAAACCAAAAATATAAACGGTAATTAAAAAGTAGAAACCGTAAAGTTGTCAGGTAGCAAAGTAAGGTTGGCAACAAAACTCACAGCAACAAGTAAACAAGTCTGCAAGTTGTGACCGGAAAGTTCAAACGGCTCTCCTGTGAAGTTGTGACTTGCTACATAAACCTAGTTACCTGAATCGGGTCACATCTACTGTAGTGCATTAGTTTAATATGCAGACACTGAGAGTTCCATATGGGCTTTTGTCCAAAGTAGTGCACTTTATAAGGAATAGGGCACCATTTGAAACATAGACAGTCTGTAGTCTGACTAATTCAAAGCTACTTAGCAGTCGTCCACCCCACCAGGCGCTGCACTTTAATGTCAGGGGGCACGGCCGGAGATGATGGTGCCTTGCAATTATCAAGCATGATGGGACATGTAGAGTAGATATTTTAAGAGAGAAGGAGGGGAACATCTGGCGTGATGCAGTGCTAGCAGGGACAGGGAGGTGCGGTGGTGGGGGGTGGGAAAGATGGGGCCGACTTCTCCCTCTGCTGCTCCTCAGGAGAAGCGCTCCTCTCTTTTTGAAGCAGCCTCTCCAGATCAATCAGCTAATGCAAGAACCCCTAGCTGTAGCCTAGTGTTAGATTTATTGTGGCCTAGTCTTTGCAAAGGTAGCTTTAGCCTAGCCTGGCCTCTACTAATATACACTACATGACCAAAAGTATGTGGACACCTGCTCGTCGAACATCTCATTCCAAAGTCATGGGCATTAATATGGAGTTGGTCCCCCCTTAGCTGCTATAACACATTTCTGGGAAGGCTTTCCACTAGATGTTGGAACATTGCTGCGGGACTTGTTTCCATTCAGCCACAAGATCATTAGTGAGGTCGGGCACTGATGTTGGGCGATTAGGCCTGGCTCGCAGTCGGCATTCCAATTCACCCCAAAGGTGTTTGATGGGGTTGAGGTTAGGGTCTGTCAGGTTCTTCCAAACCGATCTTAACAAACCATCTCTGTATGGACCTTGCTTTGTGCACAGGGCATTGACATGCTGAAACAGGAAAGGGTTTTCCCCAGCTGTTGCCACAAAGTTGGAAGCACAGAATCGTCTAGAATGTCTTTGTATGCTGTAGCGTTAAGATTTCCCTTCACTGGAACTAAGGGAAATTATTATTCCTCCATTAAACTTTAGTTGGCACAATGCATTGTGGCAGATAGCGTTCTCCTGCCATCCTCCAAACCCAGATTCGTCCATCGGAATGCCAAATGGCGATTCGTGATTCATCACTCCAGAGAACGCGTTTCGCTGCCCCAGGTCCAATGGTGGCGAGCTTTACACCACTCCAGCCGATGCTTGGCATTGCTCACATGGTGATCTCAGGCTTATGTGCGGCTGCTCGGCCATGGAAACCCATCCTTTCAAGCTCCCGACAAACAGTTATTGTGCTGACGTTGCTTCCAGAGGCAGTTTGGAACTCGTAGTGAGTGTTGCAACCAAGGACAGATGATTTTTACGTGCTATGCACTTCAGCACTCGGCATTCCTGTTCTGTGAGCTTGTGTGGCCTACCACTTCACGGTGGAGCCGTTGTTGCTTCTAGACGTTTCCACTTCACAATAACAGCACTTATAGTTGACCGGGGCAGCTCTAGCAGGACAGAAATGTTATGAAATCTGACTTGGAAAGGTGGCATCCTATAACTGCCACATTGAACATCACGGAGCTCTTCAGTAAGGCCATTCTACTGCCAATGTTTCCTTTGGGGATTGCATGGTTGTGTGCTCGATTTTGTACACGTCAGCACAGGGCGTGGCTGAAGTGGCCAAATCCACTAAGTTTAAGGGTTGTTCACATACTTTTGGGTATATATAGTGTAGCTTTAACTTAGCCTAGAACTGAGCTAGCTAACAATCACATGAGCTAATACAGGTAAGGGCGTAGCTATCATTTGAACATTGGGCAACAATACATTTACATTCTAGATTGTAAACGTATTAGGGGGATTTCAGGTTAGCTGCAGTAAATCCAGTAGATTAAAGATGATAGTCTCAGTCGTCTCTCTCCAATACCTCTGTTTTTTCACATTTGTGCAGCCTTTCTGTCTCAAATGAAGATTTCAAATTGTGTTCCAAAAAGCACCATATTCCCACATATTGTACTACTTTTGACCCCGGCCAAATGAGGCTATGGTCAAAAGTAGTGCACTACTTGGGGAATAGGTTCTCGTTTGGAACACAGGCAAACAGTCTAATACTAGGACAAGGGTTACATTTTAACTCTGAGAGCAGTGAGTTGCACTGTGACCTGCCTTGAACGGCACCAACGAAGCTCACCCTCTTCCAATGCCTGCCAAGTATACAATACAGTCCCACTGTCTGTGACTATATCAATGGGTGGTTTGATTCATATTGTCAGGTTTTTATCAAACGGTTAAATAAAGCATTTAGCAAAGAGAGAAACAAGAGTCCATCATTATAAAACCATCAAGTGCTCCTTGAGTCTCCATGTGAGTAATTTTAGTATCAAAAGGATTTGTGCTTAGTTGCCATTAAAAAACGTCTCATCACAAAGCCATTCTGTACTACTGGAAAGTTACATTAAGCCAGCGTATCTTGAGGCTAAATTGAACCACTGCATGTTGCGTTGGTATTTCAAAGACATATAATTTCCTCCTAGCTGGTCCTAAACGTCCTCTCTGGACTGAGGCTTTGAAAATCTTCCAGAATTATCATATACTGTAATTCAATTCAGGGCAAGTGGGCGACATGGAGAGAGAGAGAAAGGACTGAGACAGTATTTTTTTGCACACAACAGAGAAAAGGAACATAAATCTTAACGTCTCAAGCAAATAATATTATAGTTCTTTATGTTTCCATGAAGGGTCAGACATCCATTACGTGTTCGTTCGCTCGGTGTCTTTTTTTTTGCGCCCCGAATGGCACCCTATTCCCTATGTAAGTGCACTACTTTTGACCAGAGCACTATGGGCCCAGATCAAAAGTAGTGCATTATATATGGAATGGGGTGCCATTTAGGACATAAACTTGACGGTCTGAGCCTTATGACGACTCAATCAGAACTCTTTTTGATTAGTTAGTGTCATACTGTATAGTTTTGTTTCTTCCTTCAATAAAGTTTCCCATTGAACCTTTTATTTCAAAGAAATCTGCAGAGTCATAAAGGCTCTATGCAGTCTACGCAACGTATCCAACGGAGGTTCCTTTGTGTAGCTCTTGTTCTACATACTTTTGTGCGACTGAATTTTTTAAATGCGAAAAATGACTAATAAAGCCATGCCTATAGCTAAAGAGAGGAGTCACAAAAAGCAGAAATAGAGATAAAATTGATCACTAACCTTTGATGATCTTCATCAGATGGCACTTATAGGATGTTACACAATAGATGTATGTTTTGTTCGATAAAGTTCATACTTATATCCAAAAATCATCTGGTGATTTTGCAGAGAGCCACATCAATTTACAGGAATACTCATCATAAACGTTGATGAAAGATACAAGTGTCATCCACAGAATAAAGATATACTTCTCTTAATGCAACCGCTGTGTCAGATTTCAGAAAAGCTTTACGGCAAAAGCACACCATGTGATAATCTGAGTACAGTGCTCAGCCACCATACAGATACCTGCCATGTTGTGGAGTCAACAAAAGTCAGAAATAGCATTGTAAATATTCACTTACCTTTGACGATCTTCATCAGAATGCACTCCCAGGAATCCCAGTTCCACAATTCCCAGTTTGTTTTGTTTGATAAAGTCCATTATTTATGTCCAAATACCTCCTTTTGTTCGCATGTTTAGTCCAGTAATCCAAATGCACAAGGCGTGGGCACTAAGTCCAGACGAAAAGTCAAAAAAGTTATATTACAGTTCGTAGAAACATGTCAAACGATGTATATAATCAATCTTTAGGATGTTTCGATCATAAATCTTCAATAATATTCCAACTGGACAATTCTTTTGTCATTAGAAAGGAATGGGAACAGAGCTCATACTCACGGCCGCACACGTTACTAAAGGCTTTCAGCCAGACCCCTGGTTCAAACAGCTTTTATTCGCTCCCCTTTCACAATAGAAGCCTGAAACAACGTTCTAAAGACTGTTGGCATCTAGTGGAAGCCTTAGAAAGTGCAATCTGACCCCATTTACACTGGATATTGGATAGGCAATCACTTGAAAAACTACAAGCCTCAGATTTCCCACTTCCTGGTTGAATATTTCTCAGGTTTTTGCCAGTTTGGGCTTTTTTCAGTTTTGGCTTTTTATTCTAGCTTCTGGGCCTGAGTAACAGGCAGTTTACGTTGGGCAAGCTTCTCATCCGGACTTGAAAATACTGCCCCCTTGCATAAGAGGTTTTTAATGACACACCTGTGGCAGCCAGGTCCAGATGACATGTAGAGAAGACAATTACCTACACACACACACACACACACACACACACACACACACACACACACACACACACACACACACACACACACACACACACACACACACACACACACACACACACACACACACACACACACACACACAAAAAAAAAACCACAAGACTGATTACGTAATGAGAGAGAATGTGATGAATGACAAAACCCACTGGGCACAAACTGGTTGAATCAAAGTTGTTTCATCATATTTTTCCAACGTATTAGAATGTGGAATCTAAGTGTAAACTGTTATTTAGAGAGTGAAATTTGAATCACAATATTATGTCATCGTGGTAACAATTTTTTTACATAGACCTTGTGTAAAATATGTTGTATTTGTACCTTTAAAACAACTTCAGATCTTCAACGTTATATCCACTATCATTTAAAAAGCACCTCCTACTGGTGAATGTATATATCTACAGCTACCATTTGGTCTTTCATCCAGGGTTTTAACCAAGCCCAGCCCTTTTCGGCTATAATATTTCTCACTGATTTATTACCAGTGTGCTATCGTGAGAAAGATTGTTGATCTCCACTTAAAAACTAAATAGATTACTGTTGCTATCAAAGTCATTCCAAAGGGCAGGTTTAAGCAATGATTCTATTTACACCTAAATAGTATTTAGAAAAGTCATCAACAGCTATTGTTTCAATTCAAACCAGAATTAAACTAAAAATGCCCAATGCAATAGGTCTATGCTTTAAAGCTCTGGTTGATTTAAAATGTAACAATATTTAGGGATATCAAACATTATTAACATTAACAGTATCTCCCACCTGTAGCACACACTCCAGCAGGTATATCTCTAGTCACCCCCAAAACCAATGATTTCTTTGGCCGCCTCTCCTTCCAGTTCTCTGCTGCCAATGACTGGAACGAACTACAAAGATCTCTGAAACTGGAAACACTTATCTCCCTCACTAGCTTTAAGCACCAACTGTCAGAGCAGCTCACAGATTACTGCACCTGTACATAGCCCACCTATAATTTAGGCCAAACAACTACCTCTTTCCCTACTGTATTTTATTTATTTATTTATTTTGCTCCTTTGCACCCCATTATTTTTACTTCTACTTTGCACATTCTTCCATTGCAAATCTACCATTCCAGTGTTTTACTTGCTATATTGTATTTACTTTGCCACCATGGCCTTTTTTTGCCTTTACCTCCCTTATCTCACCTCATTTGCTCACATCGTATATAGACTTGTTTATACTGTATTATTGACTGCATGTTTGTTTTCCTCCATGTGTAACTCTGTGTCGTTGTATGTGTCGAACTCATTTGTTCCTGTTTGTCTACATTTGTAGACAAACAGGAATTAACCAGACTAAGACAGTGGCACAGATGAAACTATCCAAGCAGTAGAGACATCTCCTTTAAATGCTGATATTTGGTTCCATTGTCAACCAAACACAATTCAATATTATTACAGTAAATAGCATAAA
The DNA here is from genome assembly GCF_021184085.1 of Oncorhynchus gorbuscha. Classification (NCBI taxonomy): domain Eukaryota; kingdom Metazoa; phylum Chordata; class Actinopteri; order Salmoniformes; family Salmonidae; genus Oncorhynchus; species Oncorhynchus gorbuscha. The sequence continues at coordinate 39,564,224 of NC_060179.1, forward strand.
GTTAAGGCTGTCTTAAAGACTAATGTAACATTCAACCTTAAAATGAGTAACACATCCATGGACAATTCTGAGGTTACTGTAACAATACATTGTCTCATGTAATCATGTGACGACCTATCCATGCTATCTTGAACATGCAGGCTTTATAAGTCTGTGGAGAGCTTAACAATTGTTATAATAATGTGCGCAGAATCTCACTTGCACCATGTACTTTAATGTAGTCTCAACTCCAGGTAATTTGTTTTTTTTTGCTGTTAGATGAAGCACAGTGATAACACATTAATCTGTTGTATAAATAAACAATCTGACATTATATTCCCATTTTGAACTTTAAATTGTTGAAAGCGCAAGTGATAGACATTTCGGTGACAACTAAACCAAAAATCAGACATTGTTTATCCATTGGAATTTGATTGTTTTTAGATGGTTGAAAGCATAGTGATAACACATTGAAAATTCTGAAAACATTTGGTTGTCTTTTTGAGTGGGTAGGTTGTAATCACATTGATAAATGTCTCAAACAAATATAACCCAATTATCCACTTTGAAATGGTGTAGACAGTGTAAAAGCCATTTAGCTGCTCTCTCGCTCTCTGTGTGTGTGTGTGTGTGTGTGTGTGTGTGTGTGTGTGTGTGTGTGTGTGTGTGTGTGTGTGTGTGTGTGTGTGTGTGTGTGTGTGTGTGTGTGTGTGTGTGTGTGTGTGTGTGTGTGTGTGTGTGTGTGTGTGTGTGTGTGTGTGTAGTCATTCAGCCGGGCCAACAGAAGTCTTTCACCGGATTTAAGAGGCGGAACCTTTGACATTCCACACATCGCTCCCTGTCACCTTCCTCCCTCTTCAATACCACGACTCACAGAGAGACAACAGAGGAAGCAACAGGAATGAAATCAACCAAGGTCCTGACTACAGTGCCTTGCGAAAGTATTCATCCCCCTTGGCATGTTTCCTACTTTGTTGCATTGACGAAGGCCATGTGGCTGATACGTAAGCTTCTATCACTATCAAGAGCAGTGTGCGGTTTCCTTTTTCCTTCATTTATTTTGTTGCATTACAATCTCTAATTTAATGGATTTTTATTTGAATTTCATTTAATGGACATACAACAAATAGGCCAAATTGGTGACGTCAAATTTAAAAAAGAACATGTTTAAAAAAATATATTTCAAAAAAAGGAAAAGTGGTGTGTGCATATGTATTAAGCCCATTTGCTATGAATCCCCTAAATAAGATCTGGTGCAACCAATTACCTTCAGAAGTCACATAATTAGTTAAATAAAGTCCATCTGTGTGCAATCTAAGTGCCACATAATCTCAGTATATATACACCTGTTCTGAAAGGCCCCAGAGTCTGCAATACCACGAAGCAAGGGGCACCTCCAAGCAAGCGGCACCATGAACACCAAGGAGACCTGGCCGCCCACCAAAACTCACAGACCAGGCAAGGAGGGCATTAATGAGAGGGGCAACAAAGAGACCATCATCCTTAGCTCACAATCTGTGGATACTGTATGATTAGAAAGGGTCAAGAGAATTTCTAGTTCCAATGATATTAACTCAACAATCACTATAGCTTTGACTAATTCCCAAGAGGTTGTAAAGCCCTGGTTAATAGAAAAATTTGACAAAGTCCCAGAAGTCTACAAAAGTCATTTAGTTATTCAGAGAGGTCTGAAAATTATACACTGCACATAGCCTTTTATTCCTCACATTTGGTCATATAAATGCCGCTCCTCCTCTCTAACACTGTCAATGCTGTTTACAAGTTTTCTCCAACACATACATCGCTTATCATATCCTACAACATGTTACATAATCTACTGCAAACCTAACGGTTTCTCCCCTCCCTGGGTGGGGAGACCTCCTTCCTGTTATCAGTTTCACGGTGGTCACAAGTAGTATGTCACAAGCTGTCTGTTAACAGTTCCTCTTTTCCTTAAATGTCTCACTTACATTGCTAAATAGTAAAGTCTTAACTTGTCCTATGCACACACATTATAGAATTAGTCTTATAATTCAAATTCTTTACACAGTTATGCGTTATCAGGGTGGAATCATTTAATCATTACCTTAATAAACATATAAATTATTTTATTAGAAAGTATGTAAAAAAAATCACAGCAAAATTGAAAAAAATATTGGAACATGGAAACCAAAAGAGGGTTGTCTGTTCTGATAGGTGGGATGGGCTAAAAGTTGCTGAGGGGTGTGATTAAAGAGCTTATGTTAGGTAATGTATTATCATGTGATTGCTTTATATAAATGACCATGTATGCAAAGTGTGTGTGTGTATGTATGTGTGTGTGTCATATATATATATATATATATATATATACTACTGTTCAAAAGTTTGGGGTCACTTAGAAATGTCCTTGTTTTTTAAAGAAATGCAAAAAAAATGTATCCATTAAATTAACATCAAATTGATCAGAAATACAGTGTAGACATTGCTAATGTTGTAGATGACTATTGTAGCTGGAAACAGCAGATTTTTTAATGGAATATCTACATGAGCATACAAAGACCCATTTTCAGCAACCCTCATTCCTGTGTTCCAATGGCATGTTGAGTTAGTTAATCCTTGTTTATCATTTTAAAAGGATTATTGATCATTAGAAAACCCTTTCGCAATTGTTAGCACAGCTGAAAACTGTAGTGCTGATTTAAGAAGCATCCCGGAGTTGCCACTTCACTGACGTTAAGACTGGTGTTTTGCGGGGTACTATTTAATGAAGCTGCCAGTTGAGGACTTGTGAGGCGTCTGTTTCTCAAACTAGACACTAATGTACTTGTCCTCTTGCTCAGTTGTGCACCAGGGCCTCTCACTACTCTTTCTATTCTGGTTAGAGCCAGTTTGTGCTGTTCTGTGAAGGGAGTAGTACACAGCGTTGTACAAGATCTTCTTGGCAATTTCTCACATGGACAAGCCTTAATTTATCAGAACAAATCAAATCAAATTGTATTTGTCACATACACATGGTTAGCAAATGTTAATGCGAGTGTAGCGAAATGCTTGTGTTTCTAGTTCCGACAATGCAGTAATAACCACAGAGTAATCTAGCTAACAATTCCAAAACTACTACCTTATACACACACATGGTGGGATAAAGAATATGTACATAAAGATATATGAATGAGTGATGGTACAGAGCGGCATAGGCAAGATGCAGTAGATGGTATCGAGTACAGTATATACATATGAGATGAGTATGTAAACAAAGGGGCATAGTTTAAAGTGGCTAGTGATACATGTATTACATAAAGATGCAGTAGATGATATAGAGTACAGTATATACGTATACATATGAGATAAATAATGTAGGGTATGTAAACATTATATTAAGTAGCATTGTTTAAAGTGGCTAGTGATGTATTTTACATCAATTCCCATCAATTCCCATTATTAAAGTGGCTGGAGTTGAGTCAGTGTGTTGGCAGCAGCCACTCAATGTTAGTGGTGGCTGTTTAACAGTCTGATGGCCTTGAGATAGAAGCTGTTTTTCAGTCTCTCGGTTCCAGCTTTGATGCACCTGTACTGACCTCGCCTTCTGGACGATAGCGGGGTGAACAGGCAGTGGCTCGGGTGGTTGTTGTCCTTGATGATCTTTATGGCCTTCCTGTGACATCGGGTGGTGTAGGTGTCCTGGAGGGCAGGTATTTTGCCCCCGGTGATGCGTTGTGCAGACCTCACTACCCTCTGGAGAGCCTTACGGTTGTGGGCGGAGCAGTTACCTAACCAGGCGGTGATACAGCCCGAGAGGATGCTCTCGATTGTGCATCTGTAGAAGTTTGTGAGTGCTTTTGGTGACAAGCCAAATTTCTTCAGCCTCCTGAGGTTGAAGAGGCGCTGCTGCGCCTTCTTCACGATGCTGTCTGTGTGGGTGGACCAATTCAGTTTGTCTGTGATGTGTACGCCGAGGAACTTAAAACTTACTACCCTCTCCACTACTGTTCCATCGATGTGGATAGGGGGGTGTTCCCTCTGCTGTTTCCTGAAGTCCACAATCATCTCCTTAGTTTTGTTGACGTTGAGTGTGAGGTTATTTTCCTGCCACCACACTCCGAGGGCCCTCACCTCCTCCCTGTAGGCCGTCTCGTCGTTGTTGGTAATCAAGCCTACCACTGTTGTGTCGACCGCAAACTTGATGATTGAGTTGGAGGCGTGCGTGGCCACGCAGTCGTGGGTGAACAGGGAGTACAGGAGAGGGCTCAGAACGCACCCTTGTGGGGCCCCAGTGTTGAGGATCAGCGGGGAGGAGATGTTGTTGCCTACCCTCACCACCTGGGGGCGGCCCGTCAGGAAGTCCAGTATCCAGTTGCACAGGGCGGGGTCGAGACCCAGGGTCTCGATCTTGATGATGAGTTTGGAGGGTACTATGGTGTTAAATGCTGAGCTGTAGTCGATGAACAGCATTCTCACATAGGTATTCCTCTTGTCCAGATGGGTTAGGGCAGTGTGCAGTGTGGTTGAGATTGCATCGTCTGTGGACCTATTTGGGCGGTAAAGCAAATTGGAGTGGGTCTAGGGTGTCAGGTAGGGTGGAGGTGATATGGTCCTTGACTAGTCTCTCAAAGCACTTCATGATGACGGAAGTGAGTGCTTCGGGGCGGTAGTCGTTTAGCTCAGTTACCTTAGCTTTCTTGGGAACAGGAACAATGGTGGCCCTCTTGAAGCATGTGGGAACAGCAGACTGGGATAGGGATTGATTGAATATGTCCGTAAACACACCAGCCAGCTGGTCTGCGCATGCTCTTAGGGCGCAGCTGGGGATGCCATCTGGGCCTGCAGCCTTGCGAGGGTTAACATGTTTAAATGTTTTACTCACCTCGGCTGCAGTGAAGGAGAGTCCGCATGTTTTGGTTGCGGGCCATGTCAGTGTCACTGTATTGTCCTCAAAGCGGGCAAAAAAGTTATTTCGTCTGCCTGGGAGCAAGGCATCCTGGTCTGTGACTGGGCTGGTTTTCTTTTTGTAATCTGTGATTGACTGTAGACCCTGCCGCATACCTCTTGTGTCTGAGCCGTTGAAATGCGATTCTACTTTGTCTCTATACTGACGCTTAGCTTGTTTGATTGCCTTGCGGAGGGAATAGCTACACTGTTTGTATTCGGTCATGTTTCCGGTCACCTTGCCCTGATTAAAAGCAGTGGTTCGCGCTTTCAGTTTCACGCGAATGCTGCCATCAATCCACGGTTTCTGATTTGGGAATGTTTTAATCGCTGCTATGGGAACGACATCTTCAACGCATGTTCTAATGAACTCGCTCACCGAATCAGCGTATTCATCAATGTTGTTGTTTGACGCAATACGAAACATATCCCAGTCCACGTGATGGAAGCAGTCTTGGAGTGTGGAATCAGATTGGTCGGACCAGCGTTGGACAGACCTCAGCGTGGGAGCCTCCCGTTTTAGTTTCTGTCTATAGGCAGGGATCAACAAAATGGAGTCGTGGTCAGCTTTTCCGAAAGGAGGGCGGGGCAGGGCCTTATATGCATCGCGGAAGTTAGAGTAACAATGATCCAAGTTTTTTCCGGCCCTGGTTGCGCAATCGATATGCTGATACAATTTAGGGAGTCTTGTTTTCAGATTAGCCTTGTTTAAAATCCCCAGCTACAATGAATGCAGCCTCAGGATGTATGGATTCCAGTTTGCAAAGAGTCAAATAAAGTTTGTTCAGAGCCATCGATGTATCTGCTTGGGGGGGAATATATACGGCTGTGATTATAATCGAAGAGAATTCTCTTGGTAGATAATGCGGTCGATATTTGATTGTGAGGAATTCTAAATCAGGTGAACAGAAGGATTTGAGTTTCTGTGTGTTTCTTTGATCACATCACGTCTCGTTAGCCATAAGGCATACGCCCCAGCCCCTCTTCTTACCAGAAAGATGTTTGTTTCTGTCGGAGCAATGCGTGGAGAAACCCGCTGGCTGCACCGCCTCCGATAGCGTGAGTGAGCCATGTTTGGGTCGCCGTATGGGATCCATTCCGTTGTCCTGGTTGAAAGGCAGAACACAGGATCCGCGTTGCGAAAATCATATTCTTGGTCGTACTGATGGTGAGTTGACGCTGATCTTATATTCAGTAGTTCTTCTCGACTGTATGTAATGAAACCTAAGATGACCTGGGGTACTAATCTAAGAAATAACACATAAAAAAACTAAAAACTGCACAGTTTCCTAGGAACGCGAAGCGAGGCGGCCATCTCTGTCGGCGCCGGAAGTAGTATATAACTGTCATGCAGGTGAAAGAGGACCCAAAAGCGACTTAACAGAAACAGAGTTTATTTAAGTCCAAAACGGAATAACAGAAATCCTCTAGACTTGTAGAGGGGAAACAACTGGAGAAGCGGCCACAGACTGCAGGTCGCTCCGGGTAGGCGCAGGCCGCAGTCGACAGAGACACCTGCTCACACGCAGCATCTGACGAAGGCAAAAAAACACGACAGGACAGGGCGATACACAATCACAGCAAAAACACGACAGGACAGGGCGAAACGCAATCACAGCATGGTGAATACAATACAAGGAACCGACGGGACAGGAACGGATCACAAAGGATAAAATAGGGACTCTAATCAGGGGAAAGGATCGGGAACAGGTGTGGGAAGATTAAATGATGATTAGGGGAATAGGAACAGCTGGGAGCAGGAACGGAACGATAGAGAGAAGAGAGAGCGAGAGAGTGAGAGAGGGAGGGGGAGACAGAGGGATAGAAGGAGGAAAGAACCAAATAAGACCAGCAGAGGGAAACGAATAGCATGGGGAGCACAGGGACAAGACATGATAATAAATGACAAACATGACAGTACCCCCCACTCACCGGCGCCTCCTGGCGCACTCGAGGAGGAATCCTGGCGGCAACGGAGGAAATCATCGATGAGTGAACGGTCCAGCACGTCCCGAGACGGAACCCAACTCCTCTCCTCAGGACCGTAACCCTCCCAATCCACTAGGTATTGGTGACCCCGTCCCGAGAACGCATGTCCATGATCTTATGTACCTTGTAAATAGGTGCGCTCGACAAGGACGGGGGGGGGGAGGGAAGACGAACGGGGGTGCGAAGAAAGGGCTTAACACAGGAGACATGGAAGACAGGATGGACGCGACGAAGATGTCGCGGAAGAAGCAGTCGCACAGCGACAGGATTGACGACCTGGGAGACACGGAACGGACCAATGAACCGCGGAGTCAACTTACGAGAAGCTGTCGTAAGAGGAAGGTTGCGAGTGGAAAGCCACACTCTCTGGCCGCAACAATACCTTGGACTCTTAATCCTGCGTTTATTGGCGGCTCTCACCGTCTGTGCCCTGTAACGGCAAAGTGCAGACCTCACCCTCCTCCAGGTGCGCTCACAACGTTGGACAAACGCTTGAGCGGAGGGAACGCTGGACTCGGCAAGCTGGGATGAGAACAGAGGAGGCTGGTAACCCAGACTACTCTGAAACGGAGATAACCCGGTAGCAGACGAAGGAAGCGAATTGTGAGCGTATTCTGCCCAGGGGAGCTGTTCTGCCCAAGACGCAGGGTTTCTGAAAGAAAGGCTGCGTAGTATGCGACCAATCGTCTGATTGGCCCTCTCTGCTTGACCGTTAGACTGGGGATGAAACCCGGAAGAGAGACTGACGGACGCACCAATCAACGACAGAACTCCCTCCAAAACTGTGACGTGAATTGCGGGCCTCTGTCTGAAACGGCGTCTAACGGGAGGCCATGAATTCTGAATACATTCTCAATAATGATTTGTGCCGTCTCCTTAGCGGAAGGAAGTTTAGCGAGGGGAATGAAATGTGCCGCCTTAGAGAACCTATCGACAACCGTCAGAATCACAGTCTTCCCCGCAGACAAAGGCAGACCGGTAATGAAGTCTAAGGCAATGTGAGACCATGGTCGAGAAGGAATGGGGAGCGGTCTGAGACGACCGGCAGGAGGAGAGTTACCCGACTTAGTCTGCGCGCAGTCCGAACAAGCAGCCACGAAACGGCGCGTGTCACGCTCCTGAGTCGGCCACCAAAAGCGCTGGCGAATAGACGCAAGAGTGCCTCGAACACCGGGATGACCAGCTAACTTGGCAGAGTGAGCCCACTGAAGAACAGCCAGACGAGTGGAAACAGGAACGAAAAGGAGGTTACTAGGACAAGCGCGGCGACGCAGTGTGCGTGAGTGCTTGCTTAACCTGTCTTTCAATTCCCCAGACTGTTAACCCGACAACACGCCCATAAGGAAGAATCCCCTCGGGATCAGTAGAAGCCACAGAAGAACTAAACAGACGGGATAAGGCATCAGGCTTGGTGTTCTTGCTACCCGGACGGTAAGAAATCACAAACTCGAAACGAGCGAAAAACAACGCCCAACGAGCTTGACGGGCATTAAGTCGTTTGGCAGAACGGATGTACTCAAGGTTCTTATGGTCTGTCCAAGCGACAAAAGGAAGTCGCCCCCCCAACCACTGTCGCCATTCGCCTAGGGCTAAGCGGATGGCGAGCAGTTCACGGTTACCCACATCATAGTTGCGCTCAGATGGCGACAGGCGATGAGAAAAATAAGCGCAAGGATGAACCTTATCGTCAGACTGGAAGCGCTGGGATAGGATGGCTCCCACGCCTACCTCTGAAGCGTCAACCTCGACAATGAATTGTCTAGTGACGTCAGGAGTAACGAGGATAGGAGCGGACGTAAAGCGTTCTTTTAGAAGATCAAAAGCTCCCTGGGCGGAACCGGACCACTTAAAACACGTCTTGACAGAAGTAAGAGCTGTGAGAGGGGCAGCAACTTGACCGAAATTACGAATGAAACGCCGATAGAAATTAGCGAAACCTAAAAAGCGCTGCAACTCGACACGTGACCTTGGACTTGGGCCAATCACTGACAGCTTGGACCTTAGCGGAATCCATCTGAATGCCTTCAGCGGAAATAACGGAACCGAGAAAAGTAACGGAGGAGACATGAAAAGAGCACTTCTCAGCCTTTACGTAGAGACAATTCTCTAAAAGGCGCTGTAGAACACGTTGAACGTGCTGAACATGAATCTCGAGTGACGGAGAAAAAATCAGGATATCGTCAAGATAGACAAAAACAAAATGTTCAGCATGTCTCTCAGAACATCATTAACTAATGCCTGAAAAACAGCTGGCGCATTGGCGAGACCGAACGGCAGAACCCGGTACTCAAAATGCCCTAACGGAGTGTTAAACGCCGTTTTCCACTCGTCCCCCTCTCTGATGCGCACGAGATGGTAAGCGTTACGAAGGTCCAACTTAGTAAAGCACCTGGCTCCCTGCAGAATCTCGAAGGCTGATGACATAAGGGGAAGCGGATAACGATTCTTAACCGTTATGTCATTCAGCCCTCGATAATCCACGCAGGGGCGCAGAGTACCGTCCTTCTTTTAACAAAAGAACCCCGCCCCGGCCGGAGAAGAAGAAGGCACTATGGTACCGGCGTCAAGAGACACAGACAAATAATCCTCGAGAGCCTTACGTTCGGGAGCCGACAGAGAGTATAGTCTACCTCGAGGAGTGGTCCCCGGAAGGAGATCAATACTACAATCATACGACCGGTGAGGAGGAAGGGAGTTGGCTCGGGACCGACTGAAGACCGTGCGCAGATCATGATATTCCTCCGGCACTCCTGTCAAATCGCCAGGTTCCTCCTGAGAAGTAGGGACAGAAGAAACGGGAGGGATGGCAGACATTAAACACTTCACATGACAAGAAACGTTCCAGGATAGGATAGAATTACTAGACCAATTAATAGAAGGATTATGACATACTAGCCAGGGATGACCCAAAACAACAGGTGTAAACGGTGAACGGAAAATCAAAAAAGAAATAGTCTCACTGTGGTTACCAGATACTGTGAGAGTTAAAGGTAGTGTCTCAAATTTGATACTGGGAAGATGACTCCATCTAAGGCAAACATGGGCGTAGGCCTGTCTAACGGTCTGAAAGGAATGTTATGTTTCGAACCCATGCTTCGTCCATGAAACAACCCTCAGCCCCAGAGTCAATCAAAGCACTGCATGTAGCACCGAACCGGTCCAGCGTAGATGGACCGACATAGTAGTACAAGATCTAGATGAAGGGACCTGAGTAGTAGCGCTCACCAGTAGCCCTCCGCTTACTGATGGGCTCTGGCCTCTTACTGGACATGAATTAACAAAATGTCCAGCAACTCCGCAATAGAGGCACAGGCGGTTGGTGATCCTCCGTTCCCTCTCCTTATTCGAGATGCGAATCCCTCCCAGCTGCATGGGCTCAGTCTCAAAGCCAGAGGAGGGAGATGGTTGCGATGCGGAGCAGGGAAACACCGTTGATGCGAGCTCTCTTCCACGAGCCCGGTGACGAAGATCTACCCGTCGTTCTATGCGGATGGCGAGAGCAATCAAAGAATCCACATCTGATGGAACCTCCCGGGAGAGAATCTCATCCTTAACCACTGCGTGGAGTCCCTCAGAAAACGAGCGAGCAGCGCCGGCTCGTTCCACTCACTAGAGGCAGCAAGAGTGCGAAACTCAATAGAATAATCCGTTATGGACCGTTCACCTTGGCATAAGGAAGCCAGGGCCCTAGAAGCCTCCCTACCAAAAACTGAACGGTCAAAAACCCGAATCATCTCCTCTTTAAAGTTCTGGAATTTGTTAGAGCAATCAGCCCTTGCCTCCCAGATAGCTGTGCCCCATTCTCGAGCCCGGCCAGTAAGGAGTGAAATGACGTAAGCAACCCGAGCTCTCTCTCTAGAGTATGTGTTGGGTTGGAGAGAGAACACAATCTCACACTGCGTGAGAAAGGAGCGGCACTCAGTGGGCTGCCCGGAGTAGCAAGGTGGGTTATTAACCCTAGGTTCTGGAGGCTCGGCAGGCCAGGAAGTAACAGGTGGCACGAGACGTAGACTCTGGAACTGTCCAGAGAGGTCGGAAACCTGAGCGGCCAGGTTCTCCACGGCATGGCGAGCAGCAGACAATTCCTGCTCGTGTCTGCCGAGCATGGCTCCTTGGATCTTGACGGCAGTGTAACGAGCGTCTGTAGTCGCTGGGTCCATTCCTTGGTCGGTTCCTTCTGTCATGCAGGTGAAAGAGGACCCAAAAGCGACTTAACAGAAACAGAGTTTATTTAAGTCCAAAACGGAATAACAGAAATCCTCTAGACTTGTAGAGGGGAAACAACTGGAGAAGCGGCCACAGACTGCAGGTCGCCGGGTAGCGCAGGCCGCAGTCGACAGAGACACCTGCTCACACGCAGCATCTGATGAAGGCAAAAAACACGACAGGACAGGGCGATACACAATCACAGCAAAAACACGACAGGACAGGGCGAAACGCAATCACAGCATGGTGAATACAATACAAGGAACCGACGGGACAGGAACGGATCACAAAGGATAAAATAGGGACTCTAATCAGGGGAAAGGATCGGGAACAGGTGTGGGAAGATTAAATGATGATTAGGGGAATAGGAACAGCTGGGAGCAGGAACGGAACGATAGAGAGAAGAGAGAGCGAGAGAGTGAGAGAGGGAGGGGGAGACAGAGGGATAGAAGGAGGGAAAGAACCAAATAAGACCAGCAGAGGGAAACGAATAGCATGGGGAGCACAGGGACAAGACATGATAATAAATGACAAACATGACAATAACATGAAGTCCTATGAGTTTCATCTGAAGATAATTCAAGGTTAGTGATTCATTTTATCTTTATTTCTGGTTTTTGTGAAGGCTATATTTTGCAGGAAAATGGCTGTGCTCATTGTGGTTTGGTGGAGACCTAACATAATCGTTTGTAGTGCTTTCCATCGAAAATAGATTTAAAATGATATAAGACACATGTATGTTTTAGGAATTGTAATCATGAGATTTCTGTGGTTTGAATTTTGGCGCCCTCTATTTTCACCTGTAGTTGTCATATCGATCCCGGTTTCGGGATTGCAGCCATAACAGGTTTTAATCAGCACGACAGTTTTCAGTTGTGCTAACATAATTGGAAAAGGGTTTTCTAATGATCAATCAGCCTTTAAAAATTATACATTTGGATTAGCTAAAACAATGTGCCATTGGAACACAGGAGTAATGGTTGATGATAATGGGCCTCTGTACGCCTATGTATATATACAAATAAAAAAACAGCCGTCTCCAGCTGCAATAGTTACTTACAACATTAACAATGTTTACACTGTATTTCTGATCAATTTCATGTTATTTTATTGGACAAAAAGGTGCTTTTCTTTCAAACAATTGAGGTGATCAAACTTTTGAACAGTAGTGTATAAGCAGCAGAAAAACAAGATTTGTGTTGCGGTTTTCTTCCGTCGAAGGAGAGGAGGACCAAAATGCAGCGTGGTAATTTTGATACATGTTTAATAAACGAATAAACACGAACAATACAAAACAAGAAACGTAACGTGAAAACCTAAACAGCCTATCTGGTTTAAACAAACACAGAGACAGGAACAATCACCCACGAAACACTCAAAGAATATGGCTGCCTAAATATGGTTGCCAATCAGAGACAACGATAAACACCTGCCTGTGATTGAGAACCACTCCAGACAGCCATAGACTATTCTCGATAACCCTACTATATCACAATCCCAATACCTACAAAAAAACAAGACAAAACACACCACATAATAAACCCATGTCACACCCTGACCTGACCAAGATAATAAAGAAAACACAAAATACTAAGACCAGGGCGTGACAATGTGTCCCCCGAAAGGGAGGGGGGGTGTATGGATTAATAATAGAAAAAAATATATATACATATATTATATATATATTTTATCACAGTTGAAGTAGGAAGTTTATGTGGGCTGGGAGTCATTAACTTGTTTTTCATCCACTCCACAAATTTCAAACTATAGTTTTGCCAAGTCATTTAGGACATCTACATTGTGCATGACACAAGTAATTTTCCAACAATTGTTTACAGACAGATTATTTCACTTATAATTCACTATCACAATTTCAGTGAGTCAGAAGTTTACATACACTAAGTTGACTGTGCCTTTAAACAGCTTGGAAAATTCCTGAAAATGATGTCATGACTTTGGAAGCTTCTGATAGCCTAATTGACATCACTTGAGTCAATTGGAGGTGTACCTGTGGATGTATTTCAAGACCTACCTTCAAACTCAGTGCCTCTTTGCTTGACATCATTGGAAAAACATAAGAAGTCCGCCAAGACCACAGAAAAACAATTGTAGACCTCCACAAGTCTGGTTCATCCTTGGGAGCAATTTCCAAACGCCTGTAGGTACCACGTTCATCTGTACAAACAATAGTATGCAAGTATAAACACCATGGGACCCCGCAGTCGTCATACCGCTCAAGAAGGAGATGCATTCTGTCTCCTAGAGATGAACGTGCTTTGGTGCGAAAAGTGCAAATCAATCCCAGAACAGCAAAGGACCTTGTGAAGGTACTTTTGTACCTGTTTCCTCCAGTATCTATATCCACAGTAAAACGAGAACTATATTGACATAAGGCTGACCGAAAAGCCGTTTAGCAAGGAAGAAGCCCATGCTCCTAAACCGCCATATAAAAAGTCCAGACTACGGTTTGCAACTGCACATGGGGACAAAGATCGTAATTTTGGGATGTATGTCCCCTGGTCTGATGAAACAAAAATAAAAAATAGAACTTTGACCATAATGACTATCATTATGTTTGGAGGAAAAAGGGGGAGGCTTGCAAGCCGAAGGACACCATCCCAACCTTGAAGCGTGGGGGTGCTTTGCTGCAGGAGGGACTGGTGCACTTCACAAAATAGATGGCATGATGAGAGAGGAAAATTATGTGGATATATTGAAGATGTCAGAAAGTTAAACCTGGGTCGCAAATGGGTCTTCCAAATTTACAATGACCCCAAGCATACTTCCAAAGTTGTGGCAAAATGGTGTAAGGACAAAGTCAAGTTATTGGAGTGGCCATCACAAAGCCCTGACCTCAATCATATAGGACATTTGTGGGCAGAACTGAAAGTGTGTGCCTGTGTGCCTGCCATATGAGTTCTGTTATACTCACAGACATCATTCAAACAGTTTTAGAAACTTCAGTGTTTTCTATCCAAATCTACTAATAATATGCATATATTAGCAACTGGGCCTGAGTAGCAGGAAATTTACTCTGGGCACCTTATTCATCCAAGCTACTCAATACTGCCCCCAGTCCCAAAGAAGTTAACCTTTGTATACCTGTTGTGTTCCCGGTCAAAAATGACCTGTCAAGAGACATGAATGGGTGAGACTACAGTTAGTGTATCAAATTTAGTTCATGCACAAGCCCATTAATCAGATGGACACACTTCCTCTCCCAGACCCCCACACAAACCTCACTCCACTTTTTGGCTTCCATGGCATCCCCCACGGGAACCTTTCCCCAATACCATTTGGCATTCTCACAAACAATTGCAACATTGTTTCAATAATATGTAGAACTTTCTCACAGCTCTGGTATATACATTTTTTTTGTGACAATTCGTTCTGTGGCACCAAACGATATAGTGTATGTGAGGCTCTTGATTTATATCTTTGATCATGACAGGCGGAGAGAGGTCAGGAAACTGACAATGAAGATGCTTTTCTTGCTGCTCTGGTATACTCAAAAATTAGTTGTATGAGCTCAGGTCAATGAGGCTTACAGGCCATAAATAGTAAATAGAAGTTCCAAACTTTAATTTCATAAAAATATCTAACACAGCATTGAGTGATAATATATGGATTTATAATCCACTATAATGGGGTGGTCATTTTGGACCGGGAGCACACAATTAACATGAAACGAACACAACAAGAAGCTTCCTCAACAATGAGGTCCTCTATTAACTATCCTAGAGGCACCAGATCATCACGGTGAAGAGAGCTCTACAGATCATTCCAAACACAAGTTGAAAAAAATCTGAATGCAAATGTATCTAATTCTGTAGTGATCAACAGGAACTCTAGAGTTAACTTTCGCATGCTAACCATCCAAAACAGTTCGGAACAGTTTGTGCAAATATGCACAAACTGCATTATGATTAAACTTTTTTTTAAATCATTTTGGTCTTCTGCAATTTCGGTAGCCGACGCCTACGCCCCTTCGACGGTCATCGATCAATAGAAGGGATTCTTCAATTAAGTGCTTGTTGTCATTGAACGATAGACGACTCGTTTTCATGCACAGTTTTTTCACTTGAAATACTGCACCAAACATCTTAGTTTGATGTAAAGACTAAGAGCTGCTCGGAAAAAAACATAAATTAATGACATGTCTTGAGTTATCTTAGATTAATTCTGACTTTTTAGGAAGTGTATACTGGCTACTGCGTCTCAAGATGGGGAAACAGTACTATTGCTGCTGCTTTTTTTTTAAGTGAAGGTCTCTATTGGATCAGTGTCCCTAAACCGGGACAGTTGTTGCTTAATATGCGATAATGTGACTAGAATGATATTGTAAACAGCAGCCAACTTTCCGGGACATAGACATGTCTTAAATGGGCAGAAAGCTTAAATTGTTGTTAATCTAACTACAGTGTCCAATTGACAGTGTCCAATTGACAGGGAATTTACAGGGAAAAAATACCATGCTTTTGTTTGAGGATAGTGCACAACAACAAAACACTTATCACGGCAAATGGTTTGATACATTCACCTCTGAAGGTAAATAATGTACTTACATTCAGTAATCTTTCTCTGATTTGTCATCATGATGGTCCCAGAGATAAAATGTAGTGCAGTTTTGCTTGATAAAATCCATTCTTACATTCAAATGTAGGAACTGGGTTGTACAGTTTGACCCTACATCTACATGTGTGAAGGTTAGTGTATTTTCTGTATGGGAAGCAAATGATCCATCATGTATGACATTCCTGGGAGTGTGTAAACTTAAACGTTTTATTCCCATAGCATGTTGTATGTTGTCTATGTAGTTATATACTTGAAAATGTATAAATGCGTCAATGCAGCACATTTGGGAAAACTCCTGGCAGACTTGATACAAAATATTGTGTAGTGATGTAATTCTTCACTGGATCAGTCAAACTTTGCACACACACACTGCTGCCATTTTGTGGACAACATCTAAATTACACCTAGAATCATTAATCACTGTCTGGCCTTTCTATTGTATTTCAAACTGATGCAAAAAAATAATAGAAAACTTGTGTTTTTTTTGTTCGTATTATCCTTTACCTTACAACCTCATGCTAATCACAATTGCCTACGTTAGTTCAACTGTCCTGTGGATGGAACACCAATCCCGAAGAAGTTTTAACCCTAGTTGCTCCCTTAAGTCACTCTGGATAGGTGCGTCTGCTAAATCACCTCAATTTCTTTTTTTTTACAAATTTCAAATGTTACTTTCTAACTGTAATCCGTTATTAGTCACCTGTCCAAAATTGTAATCAGTAATGTAACTTTTGGATACCCCAGACTCTAACGTAATCTGACTACTTTCAGTTACTTTTAGATTACTTTCCCCTTAAGCGGCATTAGAAGACAAAAATTAATAATACCAATTGAACGACATCTATTGCAAGGTAAATCAATGTTAGTTTACATGGCTGGCCATAAATGGGTTTTGCATTTTACTTTATGGGTTGGTTATGTAGGCTTCTTCTATCCCATTGCTTTCAACTATAGATAATATGATTGTCACTGTATATCTTTGCAATAAAAACCTGGCAGATTTCCAGTCATTCCAATTAATTTAATAACCCTACATCTTCAAGAATAGTACTTGGAAACATGGAAACATGTATAGATTAGCAAAATTATTTTACCTGAGCATAACCCACAAATTATAGATTTATTAGCCTGCTCTGTTTGGGATAATAATAACAGAACCCTGTGAGTTTATTTTGAATTTTGTGGTTGTACATTGAGATTTGTGTTTGCAAATACGATTTGCTAACTTGTAACTTTGCATTTGAATAATTTCAATAAGATTTACAAGCATAATTTAAATTAATTTACAACTATGAATATTCTGCTGTGAATCAAAAATACACTTGCAAATTTGTTATGAGGAAGCTTGGAGTTCTGTCATTGTAGTCATGTTACCAAGAGCTTCTTAAGCCTGTAGAAAGTTTTGTAATTTGTAGAAAGAGAAAAAAAAGATGGTTTGAGCAGCTTTGGGGGCAGGACCTTTTACTCCTGAGCCAAAACCACAGCCGCCTATTGCTGCAACTATTGGCTGAATTGTTCCATCAATAAAATCTCAGGAAGTAGATTGAAGAGAAGTAACATTCTCAACGTTACTTGTCCTGAAGTACTAGAATAAAGCAATCTACTTGAAGGTAATAATCTCTATTACAATGCATTTGGAAAGTATTCAGACACCTTCCCTTTTTCCACATTTTGTTACGTTACATACAGCCTTATTCTAAACCCAATTTGTTTTTTAAATGTATCAATCTACACACAATAACCCATAATGACGGAGCGGAAACAGGTTTTTTATACATTTTGGCAAATGTATTACAAATAAACAGATACCTTATTTACACAAGTATTCAGACCCTATGCTATGAGACTTGAAAATGAGCTCAGGTGCATCCTGTTTCCATTGATCATCCTTGATGTTTCTACAACTTGATTAGAGTACACCTGTAGTAAATTCACCTGATTGGACATGATTTGGACAGGCACACACTTGTCTATATAAGGTTAATGGTGCATGTCAGAGCAAAAACCAAGCCATGAGGTCGAGGGAATTGTCCGTAGAGCTCAGACAGAATTGTGTGGAGGCACACATCTGGGGAAGGGTACCAAAACATTTCTGCAGCATTGAAGGTCCCCAAGAACACAGTGGCCTCCATCATTCTTAAATGTAAGAAGTTTGGAAACACCAACTCTTCCTAGAGGGCTGCCTGGCCAAACTGAGCAATCTGGGGAGAAGGGCCTTGGTCAGGGAGGTGACCAAGAACCCAATGGTCACTCTGACAGAGCTCCAGAGTTCCTCTATGGAGATGGTTGTCCTTCTGGAAGGTTCTCCCATCTCTGCATTACTTTACCAATCAGGCCCTGATGATAGAGTGGCCAGACAGAATCCACTCCTAAGTAAAAGGAACATGACAGCCCCCTTGGAGTATGCCAATTAAAGGACTCTCAGACCATGAGAAACAAGATTCTCATATCTGATGAAACCAAGAGAACTCTTTGGCCTGAATGCCAAGCTTCACGTCTGGAGGAAACCTGGCACCATCCCTACGGTGAAGGTTCACATAGAAATAAAGATGTGAAACCCAGATCACACTACGCTTTGGTCAAGTTATGACGATCGTGACAATGTGATATTTCTGTTTCTGTTTTAGCTTTGTCATTGTGTGTAGATTGATGAGAAAAAAATAAGAATAAGGCTGTAACGTAACAAAATGTGGATGAAGTCTAGGTGTCTGAATACTTTCCGAATCAACTGTATGTGTACTTCAATGTTTTTTGTGAAAAGGCATCACAGCAGTTTATCATCTGAAATATAAATGTTAAATTTAACTTTAGCTACTGTAGCTGGCTTCTGACATTCAGTTTTACTGAATATTTACTAGCTTTACTATCAACTGGCTAACATTCGCTTCATCAGGCCGCTTTAGATCAAACCAATTGTTATTTGAAACGTGCCGAATACAACCTTACCGTGAAATTCTTACTTACAAGCCTTTAACCAACAATGCAGTTCAAGAAAGAGTTAATAGAATATGTATTAAATATACTAAAGTAAACCAAATCTAATTAATCAAAAAGTAGCACAAGAAATGTATTTAACAACAACAAAGCTATATACAGGGGGTACCGGTACTGAGTCAATGTGGGGGGGTACAGATTAGTTGGTAGTTTGTGAAGTGACTATGCATAGATAATAAACAGCAAGTAGTAAAAACAAAGGGTGGAGGAGTGTCAATGTAAATAGTCTGGATGACCATTTGAGAAGTTGTTCTGCAAGTCTTATGGCTTGGCAGTAGAAGCTGTTAAAGAGCCTTTTGGTCTTAGACTTGGCGCTCCGTTACTGGTTCCAGTGCGATAGACATTTTTTTTTCTTTTTTTTTTCGGCAACATTTTTGAATTAAAAGTAATCTGAAAAGTAATCATCCAGTTTTTCAAAAGTATCTAAAATCTGATTGCAAACTGTAACAGATTAGTTACAACCCTGCTTGGGGGACACCTTTACTAATATCAAGGAAACCTGACTTCACAACATCAGAAAAAACAAATGGTCTTCTGTCTGTAAGGTACATTTTCAGACCAAATGCAGGCTGCCTGACCAGGCTAATTTCAGACAGGCTACGAATTAATAATGAATGGTCAAAAGTGTTGAAAGCCTTTGACACGTCTATGAAAATGTCAGCATTGCTGCCTTTTGTCCATGCAATTTACAATGTCATTTAACACCAAAGAAGCAGTAAAGAGAGTGCTATGACCTGAAACCAGACTGATGAACACTTTAAATACATTTTGAAACTGGAAAAGATCGAAGTTGATTCAAGATTTTATTTATTTATTCACTAGGCAAGACAGTTTAGAGATGGGGTGATACTTATTCATGTCAGAGGGGTCACTACCTTTGTTGAGAGCACATGGGTTGCCTTCCAGACCCTAGGGCTAGCACCCTGGATTATTGTCAGGTTAAAAATATGTCAATAAATCCACATTTTGGGGAGCAGAAACCTGCAGCAAGAAAAGATCAAGTAAATCAGCCCCAGTGTTTTTTAAAGTTTTTTTTTACAAATCTTAAGCAGGGCGTCTAGCACATTACAAGTAGAGACTTGTTGAAATGAAAACAAAGATTCAATAGACATTGATGGATCTTCCATTATGCCAACTAGTTGCTGGGAGAGAGAGCAGTTGACTGACTCACCAGGGTCAATTAAACCACACTTTAAACCTTTGATTTAACCCTAATCCAGGGTCAGGATGCAGCTGATAGATGAAGTCACAGTAGTACATATCAAGCTTGTGGGGAAATGTTTTAAACATTTTTCTTCATAATTCATTAGCAAAGACACCACTGGACAAAGTACTTGATAAATCCCCACAACAGATACATGCATATTTTGGCTTATGGCCACATCTTTAACCAAAAACTAACATTTCGGGGGGATCGTGCTATTTAGAGAACATGATGCCAAAAGAGTTGATTTTACATACTGTATATAGCCGCCCCTCACCTTTTGTTCCAGGGGATGGCCGTCTCAGTAACCCAGGACCAGCCCCCAGAGCACATCCCACAGGCTCACAGCGACTCTCTCCTCATCATCTAGTGGTGGTTGTTATAGGGAGTTCCTTAGTTAGGGATGTAGTGGTCGCAGAAGCAAGGACCCTCTGTTTCCCTGGAGCCTATGCTCTTGACATACTGTAGAACACCAGGTCCCTGCTGTGATGGAGAAGCACCTGAATGCTTTCAGTTTGCTCATAGACTGGCGAAAGGAGACAGAAGTGCTTGGAATGGTAAAGATGGGAGAAGCGGCAGAGGACCTCGTCGGAGGGCCCCGGTGAAGTCCGGTGCTTCTGAGCCATAAAACAGTTAGTCGCAGGTCTGGACAAGAGGGCAGAGGGAGGATACATTGGAATGTTCCTCAGCTACCTATAACCCACTTTGTTTCCAATGGTGTAGAGCAAGGCAAAGTGGTTCTCCTTGGTGGGATGAGTAAATCATGTGACAATGTCATTTTTAGGACATGTGAAGTTTCACGTTTCTTTTTACTGTGTTTTTTCCCACTGGGGGAAAAAATCCCCAAGTGACATCTTTTTTTTTCAATATCTTTTCTCCACCAATGCCAGCTACATCTGGGGCCTTAATTTATCAATTTTGCGTAGAAACTCTTCTAAAATGCTACTTACGAATGGAATTTTAAATGGTTATAGGCATAGAAAAAGTGTGATTTATCAAACAATCCTACGGGCTTGATACGCACACAGGGTGGGGGAACCATTGATAAGTAACAATTGTTCTCAGCCTCAGTTCTCGTGCACGACTTTGGCTATTTGCATTTCGAAACGCCCCTAATTAGCCATATGGTCAAGACCATCCTCAACCCATGGGAAATATACGTCATAGCATGAAAGAATGCCACAACCAAAAAAAGCATCAACAAAAAAAAGAATACATCTGAGACTGAAATAGAGATGCAAGTGTCAGAGATTGAGTACAACCAAAAGGTTTTATTTGGCTCGCTCAGTTGTGGCTTGACCATTAAAAAGAAAAACATGGCTACAAAGCGAGGACCAGGAGGACAATCAGGGCCAGTCCTGGATGTTCTGCCGCCCGAGGAGAGACAAAAATCTACCCCCCCCCCCCCCCCAATAGGTTTGGACAATTATTTTACTCGGCTAAAAGTCGACGGAACAGAACATAATAGCAGCCCAATTAGTAGGCCTATGTTACAAATTGAACACATTTTTTAATACATCTAGTTAGTAGGCTATATAATCAGTTCAATGTCAATAACGGCCTACGATTTTCAATCTGATTACATTGATAAAATCACCAATGCCCTGGACGTTCTGCCGTCCGAGACCACCTAATGAATCTAAAACAAAGTTACCTTTCCACCCAGACACTGACAAACTGTAAGCTTCAACTGCTGGCTACTTGTCCATTGTATAACCCAACAACAGAAGTGCTTCCCTAAAAGCTGCCAGGATTGAAACAAATATTTCTCTTTTCAAAAAGAGAAAAGCTCAATTAATATTTGTTTTATCTCGTCAAATATTATATGCTGCAGTTTAGCTTCACTTTAACCCTTGCATCGGAGAGGTACAATGGTACTATCACTATGCAACCTACTACCTATAGTAGGACAAGTTTCTTGTTAATAATATCCCACCTGTTATCTCACATGGCACGACCCCAAAATTGTTACAATTACAACAAAAATGACACTTTTATATAACATATTTAACATATATTTTAATATAACTGGAGAACCAAGTAAGATCATTTGAGATTTGGAAACAAGCGCTTTCATAAATGCATGGCTGGCCTCGTTTCACTAGAGCAGTGTAAAATAAGCTTTATGTCAATGACCCAGGCTTAACAAATGTTTATTTACATATCAAATGTAATTGTCCAATATCCGTTTCAGCATTTATTTATTTAGACTCCACCTAGTGTGGCCTCTTTCCTCTGCTGTGGTGCTGCATTGCAGTCAGCAATCTTTTCTCTCGGTAGCTGTCCATTGTCCTGAAATCAAATCATCCGAGTTTGCTTGGACACCAGCCTGATCTCCAGCTCCTTCCACCTCCTGAAACTTTCTAGGTGATCATATGACTCCTCATGCGAGCTGAGGAGGTGGCACAGATTCTTCCAGTCCCTGGTTCCATCCCTGACTAGCTCAGATTTGCACTCGTGTGAAACAGGTTTGCAGCAAAAACAGAAGGCTGCATCGTTTTGCATGGAATAGACAAGTCTTGGTCTCCACTCTCTCCCCGTTCGCCATCCTCCTATTGTAGTGGGCCACCGAAAACTCATATTGCCCCTCATCTCTTGGGAAATTTCCTGATGTGGCCCAGCCTGCACTAACATATCCCGTAAAGATCCTTTCATATATTTTGACCACTCACCGGGATCTTTTATGTTTTTTATCTGGGACACTGATTTAGTAGCTGCACCACCACTGTCATCCGGGACAGGGAGTCTGGGTCCAAAATAGTAGGGTATTTGCCGGCATTGTTTGGAGGTGTGGCTAGGCCTGGTGCGACCACCTGTTCTTGTCCAGCCAGAGAGATGTCATTATCGATGGAAGTGCATGGCTTGGACTTCACCGGTTTGCCCTCTTTGCTGCTAGAATCAGAACAGGGCTCGTCATTCTCCACAAATTAATGGCCTGTCCTCGTAGGTTTGTCATTCTCCACACCGACTGATATACATTGCTGCACGCTGATAAATTTCACCAGCAAATTTCTTTGTTTTAGACAGTGTGCCTCTTCTCATTTTTTAAATTTTTATATTCACTACCTGGTAGTTATTGTCTCTTAAGGATGGTAGCAAATATTCAAATCTCTATAGATTACTTTAGCTAAAATTAGATCCACTAGTAGTAGCTAGCTAACGTTAACAGGCTGTTAGGCTACTGCCTTAATCACTAATCATCTTCGTCACATACAAACATAAAACAAATACAATCATTTCATTGGCAGATTCATTTTTATTAATGTTTCACAGTCGGATAATTCCATACAAACACACACATCACCATAGCTACCAAGGATAGTGGGAGTGAACTTCGGGAGATATGCGGGAATGGGGTGGGAGCGGGAACAGCAGCAATGCTATGAGCTGGTGGCTGGGGTGCCGTGGCTGGTGTAGTAGCCGATCGGGGCTCTGGAGGGTGGCATCCAATTGTCAAAATGGCGGCCCTGAAGACAAAGTTAAGTTATTTTCGCAATGACAAATATACTTCAAATGGGTAGTCAACACATCAAAAAGCCATCCATCCTCAACAGCTCATTCCTGTATGCGTATAGCCCAACATTGCTGTTCTGCAGAATGAACGAGTCGTGTCGGTGCTGCAATTGTATGGCAAGGGTCATTTTAAGTGTAGGAAAGGAAGCTTGCTTCAGAGCTCGGGGTATTTTCTGTGTACCATGGAGCTAGTTTCTTATGACAAATGTTTTTAGGGGTGCGACTGCATCTAGGGTATTGTGCAAGGTTAAATTGAGTTCCTCAGTTAGGTGGTTAACTGATTTTTGTCCTCTGACGTCCTTGGGTGGGCAGAGGGAGTCTGGAAGGGCATCAAGGAATCTTTGGGTCGTCTGAGAATTTATAGAACGACTTTTGATGATCCTTGTTTGGTGTCTGAGCAGATTATTTGTTGCGATTGCAAACACAATAAAATGGTGGTCCGACAGTCCAGGATTATGAA